>NW_027366149.1:0-79841 GCF_046119375.1 Phyllobates terribilis
GCAAAAAATTTCAGAATTGCACCTTGCAATGTGGAGATATTACTGTTTGTGCATTTACAATATTCATTGATTTTTGCCATTGAAAAACGTTTTTCATATACCAGAAATGTTTGAAGCTACTGACTGAATGAAAGGAGCTGGCATCTCACTCTCTTTGAATCTTCTTTATCATGCTAGGATTAGCAGGAAAAAGCAAAAAATTTCAGAATTGCACCTTGCAATGTGGAGATATTACTGTTTGTGCATTTACAATATTCATTGATTTTTGCCATTGAAAAACGTTTTTCTAACAGGAAAAAGCTAAAAATTTCAGAATTGCACCGTGCAATGTGGAGATATTACTGTTTGTGCATTTACAATATTCATTGATTTTTGCCATTGAAAAACGTTTTTCATATACCAGAAATGTTTGAAGCTACTGACTGAATAAAAGGAGCTGGCATCTCACTCTCTTTGAATCTTCTTTATCATGCTAGGATTAGCAGGAAAAAGCAAAAAATTTCAGAATTGCACCTTGCAATGTGGAGATATTACTGTTTGTGCATTTACAATATTCATTGATTTTTGCCATTGAAAAACATGTTTTTCATATACCAGAAATGTTTGAAGCTACTGACTGAATGAAAGGAGCTGGCATCTCACTCTCTTTGAATCTTCTTTATCATGCTAGGATTAACAGGAAAAAGCAAAAAATTTCAGAATTGCACCTTGCAATGCGGAGATATTACTGTTTGTGCATTTACAATATTCATTGATTTTTGCCATTGAAAAACATGTTTTTCATATACCAGAAATGTTTGAAGCTACTGACTGAATGAAAGGAGCTGGCATCTCACTCTCTTTGAATCTTCTTTATCATGCTAGGATTAACAGGAAAAAGCTAAAAATTTCAGAATTGCACCGTGCAATGTGGAGATATTACTGTTTGTGCATTTACAATATTCATTGATTTTTGCCATTGAAAAACATGTTTTTCATATACCAGAAATGTTTGAAGCTACTGACTGAATGAAAGGAGCTGGCATCTCACTCTCTTTGAATCTTCTTTATCATGCTAGGATTAACAGGAAAAAGCTAAAAATTTCAGAATTGCACCGTGCAATGTGGAGATATTACTGTTTGTGCATTTACAATATTCATTGATTTTTGCCATTGAAAAACGTTTTTCATATACCAGAAATGTTTGAAGCTACTGACTGAATGAAAGGAGCTGGCATCTCACTCTCTTTGAATCTTCTTTATCATGCTAGGATTAGCAGGAAAAAGCTAAAAATTTCAGAATTGCACCGTGCAATGTGGAGATATTACTGTTTGTGCATTTACAATATTCATTGATTTTTGCCATTGAAAAACATGTTTTTCATATACCAGAAATGTTTGAAGCTACTGACTGAATGAAAGGAGCTGGCATCTCACTCTCTTTGAATCTTCTTTATCATGCTAGGATTAGCAGGAAAAAGCAAAAAATTTCAGAATTGCACCTTGCAATGCGGAGATATTACTGTTTGTGCATTTACAATATTCATTGATTTTTGCCATTGAAAAACATGTTTTTCATATACCAGAAATGTTTGAAGCTACTGATTGAATGAAAGGAGCTGGCATCTCACTCTCTTTGAATCTTCTTTATCATGCTAGGATTAACAGGAAAAAGCAAAAAATTTCAGAATTGCACCTTGCAATGTGGAGATATTACTGTTTGTGCATTTACAATATTCATTGATTTTTGCCATTGAAAAACATGTTTTTCATATACCAGAAATGTTTGAAGCTACTGACTGAATGAAAGGAGCTGGCATCTCACTCTCTTTGAATCTTCTTTATCATGCTAGGATTAACAGGAAAAAGCTACAAATTTCAGAATTGCACCGTGCAATGTGGAGATATTACTGTTTGTGCATTTACAATATTCATTGATTTTTGCCATTGAAAAACATGGTTTTCATATACCAGAAATGTTTGAAGCTACTGACTGAATGAAAGGAGCTGGCATCTCACTCTCTTTGAATCTTCTTTATCATGCTAGGATTAGCAGGAAAAAGCAAAAAATTTCAGAATTGCACCTTGCAATGTGGAGATATTACTGTTTGTGCATTTACAATATTCATTGATTTTTGCCATTGAAAAACATGTTTTTCATATACCAGAAATGTTTGAAGCTACTGACTGAATGAAAGGAGCTGGCATCTCACTCTCTTTGAATCTTCTTTATCATGCTAGGATTAGCAGGAAAAAGCAAAAAATTTCAGAATTGCACCTTGCAATGCGGAGATATTACTGTTTGTGCATTTACAATATTCATTGATTTTTGCCATTGAAAAACATGTTTTTCATATACCAGAAATGTTTGAAGCTACTGATTGAATGAAAGGAGCTGGCATCTCACTCTCTTTGAATCTTCTTTATCATGCTAGGATTAACAGGAAAAAGCAAAAAATTTCAGAATTGCACCTTGCAATGTGGAGATATTACTGTTTGTGCATTTACAATATTCATTGATTTTTGCCATTGAAAAACATGTTTTTCATATACCAGAAATGTTTGAAGCTACTGACTGAATGAAAGGAGCTGGCATCTCACTCTCTTTGAATCTTCTTTATCATGCTAGGATTAGCAGGAAAAAGCAAAAAATTTCAGAATTGCACCTTGCAATGTGGAGATATTACTGTTTGTGCATTTACAATATTCATTGATTTTTGCCATTGAAAAACATGTTTTTCATATACCAGAAATGTTTGAAGCTACTGACTGAATGAAAGGAGCTGGCATCTCACTCTCTTTGAATCTTCTTTATCATGCTAGGATTAACAGGAAAAAGCTAAAAATTTCAGAATTGCACCGTGCAATGTGGAGATATTACTGTTTGTGCATTTACAATATTCATTGATTTTTGCCATTGAAAAACATGTTTTTCATATACCAGAAATGTTTGAAGCTACTGACTGAATGAAAGGAGCTGGCATCTCACTCTCTTTGAATCTTCTTTATCATGCTAGGATTAACAGGAAAAAGCTAAAAATTTCAGAATTGCACCGTGCAATGTGGAGATATTACTGTTTGTGCATTTACAATATTCATTGATTTTTGCCATTGAAAAACATGTTTTTCATATACCAGAAATGTTTGAAGCTACTGACTGAATGAAAGGAGCTGGCATCTCACTCTCTTTGAATCTTCTTTATCATGCTAGGATTAGCAGGAAAAAGCAAAAAATTTCAGAATTGCACCTTGCAATGTGGAGATATTACTGTTTGTGCATTTACAATATTCATTGATTTTTGCCATTGAAAAACATGTTTTTCATATACCAGAAATGTTTGAAGCTACTGACTGAATGAAAGGAGCTTGGCATCTCACTCTCTTTGAATCTTCTTTATCATGCTAGGATTAACAGGAAAAATCTAAAAATTTCAGAATTGCACCGTGCAATGTGGAGATATTACTGTTTGTGCTTTTACAATATTCATTGATTTTTGCCATTGAAAAACATGTTTTTCATATACCAGAAATGTTTGAAGCTACTGACTGAATGAAAGGAGCTGGCATCTCACTCTCTTTGAATCTTCTTTATCATGCTAGGATTAGCAGGAAAAAGCAAAAAATTTCAGAATTGCACTTTGCAATGTGGAGATATTACTGTTTGTGCATTTACAATATTCATTGATTTTTGCCATTGAAAAACATGTTTTTCATATACCAGAAATGTTTGAAGCTACTGACTGAATGAAAGGAGCTGGCATCTCACTCTCTTTGAATCTTCTTTATCATGCTAGGATTAACAGGAAAAAGCTAAAAATTTCAGAATTGCACCGTGCAATGTGGAGATATTACTGTTTGTGCTTTTACAATATTCATTGATTTTTGCCATTGAAAAACATGTTTTTCATATACCAGAAATGTTTGAAGCTACTGACTGAATGAAAGGAGCTGGCATCTCACTCTCTTTGAATCTTCTTTATCATGCTAGGATTAGCAGGAAAAAGCAAAAAATTTCAGAATTGCACTTTGCAATGTGGAGATATTACTGTTTGTGCATTTACAATATTCATTGATTTTTGCCATTGAAAAACATGTTTTTCATATACCAGAAATGTTTGAAGCTACTGACTGAATGAAAGGAGCTGGCATCTCACTCTCTTTGAATCTTCTTTATCATGCTAGGATTAACAGGAAAAAGCTAAAAATTTCAGAATTGCACCGTGCAATGTGGAGATATTACTGTTTGTGCATTTACAATATTCATTGATTTTTGCCATTGAAAAACGTTTTTCATATACCAGAAATGTTTGAAGCTACTGACTGAATAAAAGGAGCTGGCATCTCACTCTCTTTGAATCTTCTTTATCATGCTAGGATTAGCAGGAAAAAGCAAAAAATTTCAGAATTGCACTTTGCAATGTGGAGATATTACTGTTTGTGCATTTACAATATTCATTGATTTTTGCCATTGAAAAACATGTTTTTCATATACCAGAAATGTTTGAAGCTACTGACTGAATGAAAGGAGCTGGCATCTCACTCTCTTTGAATCTTCTTTATCATGCTAGGATTAGCAGGAAAAAGCAAAAAATTTCAGAATTGCACTTTGCAATGTGGAGATATTACTGTTTGTGCATTTACAATATTCATTGATTTTTGCCATTGAAAAACATGTTTTTCATATACCAGAAATGTTTGAAGCTACTGACTGAATGAAAGGAGCTGGCATCTCACTCTCTTTGAATCTTCTTTATCATGCTAGGATTAACAGGAAAAAGCTAAAAATTTCAGAATTGCACCGTGCAATGTGGAGATATTACTGTTTGTGCATTTACAATATTCATTGATTTTTGCCATTGAAAAACATGTTTTTCATATACCAGAAATGTTTGAAGCTACTGACTGAATGAAAGGAGCTGGCATCTCACTCTCTTTGAATCTTCTTTATCATGCTAGGATTAACAGGAAAAAGCTAAAAATTTCAGAATTGCACCGTGCAATGTGGAGATATTACTGTTTGTGCATTTACAATATTCATTGATTTTTGCCATTGAAAAACATGTTTTTCATATACCAGAAATGTTTGAAGCTACTGACTGAATGAAAGGAGCTGGCATCTCACTCTCTTTGAATCTTCTTTATCATGCTAGGATTAACAGGAAAAAGCTAAAAATTTCAGAATTGCACCGTGCAATGTGGAGATATTACTGTTTGTGCATTTACAATATTCATTGATTTTTGCCATTGAAAAACGTTTTTCATATACCAGAAATGTTTGAAGCTACTGACTGAATGAAAGGAGCTGGCATCTCACTCTCTTTGAATCTTCTTTATCATGCTAGGATTAGCAGGAAAAAGCTAAAAATTTCAGAATTGCACCGTGCAATGTGGAGATATTACTGTTTGTGCATTTACAATATTCATTGATTTTTGCCATTGAAAAACATGTTTTTCATATACCAGAAATGTTTGAAGCTACTGACTGAATGAAAGGAGCTGGCATCTCACTCTCTTTGAATCTTCTTTATCATGCTAGGATTAGCAGGAAAAAGCAAAAAATTTCAGAATTGCACCTTGCAATGCGGAGATATTACTGTTTGTGCATTTACAATATTCATTGATTTTTGCCATTGAAAAACATGTTTTTCATATACCAGAAATGTTTGAAGCTACTGATTGAATGAAAGGAGCTGGCATCTCACTCTCTTTGAATCTTCTTTATCATGCTAGGATTAACAGGAAAAAGCAAAAAATTTCAGAATTGCACCTTGCAATGTGGAGATATTACTGTTTGTGCATTTACAATATTCATTGATTTTTGCCATTGAAAAACATGTTTTTCATATACCAGAAATGTTTGAAGCTACTGACTGAATGAAAGGAGCTGGCATCTCACTCTCTTTGAATCTTCTTTATCATGCTAGGATTAACAGGAAAAAGCTACAAATTTCAGAATTGCACCGTGCAATGTGGAGATATTACTGTTTGTGCATTTACAATATTCATTGATTTTTGCCATTGAAAAACATGGTTTTCATATACCAGAAATGTTTGAAGCTACTGACTGAATGAAAGGAGCTGGCATCTCACTCTCTTTGAATCTTCTTTATCATGCTAGGATTAGCAGGAAAAAGCAAAAAATTTCAGAATTGCACCTTGCAATGTGGAGATATTACTGTTTGTGCATTTACAATATTCATTGATTTTTGCCATTGAAAAACATGTTTTTCATATACCAGAAATGTTTGAAGCTACTGACTGAATGAAAGGAGCTGGCATCTCACTCTCTTTGAATCTTCTTTATCATGCTAGGATTAGCAGGAAAAAGCAAAAAATTTCAGAATTGCACCTTGCAATGCGGAGATATTACTGTTTGTGCATTTACAATATTCATTGATTTTTGCCATTGAAAAACATGTTTTTCATATACCAGAAATGTTTGAAGCTACTGATTGAATGAAAGGAGCTGGCATCTCACTCTCTTTGAATCTTCTTTATCATGCTAGGATTAACAGGAAAAAGCAAAAAATTTCAGAATTGCACCTTGCAATGTGGAGATATTACTGTTTGTGCATTTACAATATTCATTGATTTTTGCCATTGAAAAACATGTTTTTCATATACCAGAAATGTTTGAAGCTACTGACTGAATGAAAGGAGCTGGCATCTCACTCTCTTTGAATCTTCTTTATCATGCTAGGATTAACAGGAAAAAGCTACAAATTTCAGAATTGCACCGTGCAATGTGGAGATATTACTGTTTGTGCATTTACAATATTCATTGATTTTTGCCATTGAAAAACATGTTTTTCATATACCAGAAATGTTTGAAGCTACTGACTGAATGAAAGGAGCTGGCATCTCACTCTCTTTGAATCTTCTTTATCATGCTAGGATTAACAGGAAAAAGCTAAAAATTTCAGAATTGCACCGTGCAATGTGGAGATATTACTGTTTGTGCATTTACAATATTCATTGATTTTTGCCATTGAAAAACGTTTTTCATATACCAGAAATGTTTGAAGCTACTGACTGAATGAAAGGAGCTGGCATCTCACTCTCTTTGAATCTTCTTTATCATGCTAGGATTAGCAGGAAAAAGCTAAAAATTTCAGAATTGCACCGTGCAATGTGGAGATATTACTGTTTGTGCATTTACAATATTCATTGATTTTTGCCATTGAAAAACATGTTTTTCATATACCAGAAATGTTTGAAGCTACTGACTGAATGAAAGGAGCTGGCATCTCACTCTCTTTGAATCTTCTTTATCATGCTAGGATTAGCAGGAAAAAGCAAAAAATTTCAGAATTGCACCTTGCAATGCGGAGATATTACTGTTTGTGCATTTACAATATTCATTGATTTTTGCCATTGAAAAACATGTTTTTCATATACCAGAAATGTTTGAAGCTACTGATTGAATGAAAGGAGCTGGCATCTCACTCTCTTTGAATCTTCTTTATCATGCTAGGATTAACAGGAAAAAGCAAAAAATTTCAGAATTGCACCTTGCAATGTGGAGATATTACTGTTTGTGCATTTACAATATTCATTGATTTTTGCCATTGAAAAACATGTTTTTCATATACCAGAAATGTTTGAAGCTACTGACTGAATGAAAGGAGCTGGCATCTCACTCTCTTTGAATCTTCTTTATCATGCTAGGATTAACAGGAAAAAGCTACAAATTTCAGAATTGCACCGTGCAATGTGGAGATATTACTGTTTGTGCATTTACAATATTCATTGATTTTTGCCATTGAAAAACATGGTTTTCATATACCAGAAATGTTTGAAGCTACTGACTGAATGAAAGGAGCTGGCATCTCACTCTCTTTGAATCTTCTTTATCATGCTAGGATTAGCAGGAAAAAGCAAAAAATTTCAGAATTGCACCTTGCAATGTGGAGATATTACTGTTTGTGCATTTACAATATTCATTGATTTTTGCCATTGAAAAACATGTTTTTCATATACCAGAAATGTTTGAAGCTACTGACTGAATGAAAGGAGCTGGCATCTCACTCTCTTTGAATCTTCTTTATCATGCTAGGATTAGCAGGAAAAAGCAAAAAATTTCAGAATTGCACCTTGCAATGCGGAGATATTACTGTTTGTGCATTTACAATATTCATTGATTTTTGCCATTGAAAAACATGTTTTTCATATACCAGAAATGTTTGAAGCTACTGATTGAATGAAAGGAGCTGGCATCTCACTCTCTTTGAATCTTCTTTATCATGCTAGGATTAACAGGAAAAAGCAAAAAATTTCAGAATTGCACCTTGCAATGTGGAGATATTACTGTTTGTGCATTTACAATATTCATTGATTTTTGCCATTGAAAAACATGTTTTTCATATACCAGAAATGTTTGAAGCTACTGACTGAATGAAAGGAGCTGGCATCTCACTCTCTTTGAATCTTCTTTATCATGCTAGGATTAACAGGAAAAAGCTACAAATTTCAGAATTGCACCGTGCAATGTGGAGATATTACTGTTTGTGCATTTACAATATTCATTGATTTTTGCCATTGAAAAACATGGTTTTCATATACCAGAAATGTTTGAAGCTACTGACTGAATGAAAGGAGCTGGCATCTCACTCTCTTTGAATCTTCTTTATCATGCTAGGATTAGCAGGAAAAAGCAAAAAATTTCAGAATTGCACCTTGCAATGTGGAGATATTACTGTTTGTGCATTTACAATATTCATTGATTTTTGCCATTGAAAAACATGTTTTTCATATACCAGAAATGTTTGAAGCTACTGACTGAATGAAAGGAGCTGGCATCTCACTCTCTTTGAATCTTCTTTATCATGCTAGGATTAACAGGAAAAAGCTAAAAATTTCAGAATTGCACCGTGCAATGTGGAGATATTACTGTTTGTGCATTTACAATATTCATTGATTTTTGCCATTGAAAAACATGTTTTTCATATACCAGAAATGTTTGAAGCTACTGACTGAATGAAAGGAGCTGGCATCTCACTCTCTTTGAATCTTCTTTATCATGCTAGGATTAACAGGAAAAAGCAAAAAATTTCAGAATTGCACCTTGCAATGTGGAGATATTACTGTTTGTGCATTTACAATATTCATTGATTTTTGCCATTGAAAAACATGTTTTTCATATACCAGAAATGTTTGAAGCTACTGACTGAATGAAAGGAGCTGGCATCTCACTCTCTTTGAATCTTCTTTATCATGCTAGGATTAACAGGAAAAAGCTAAAAATTTCAGAATTGCACCGTGCAATGTGGAGATATTACTGTTTGTGCATTTACAATATTCATTGATTTTTGCCATTGAAAAACATGTTTTTCATATACCAGAAATGTTTGAAGCTACTGACTGAATGAAAGGAGCTGGCATCTCACTCTCTTTGAATCTTCTTTATCATGCTAGGATTAGCAGGAAAAAGCAAAAAATTTCAGAATTGCACCTTGCAATGTGGAGATATTACTGTTTGTGCATTTACAATATTCATTGATTTTTGCCATTGAAAAACATGTTTTTCATATACCAGAAATGTTTGAAGCTACTGACTGAATGAAAGGAGCTTGGCATCTCACTCTCTTTGAATCTTCTTTATCATGCTAGGATTAACAGGAAAAATCTAAAAATTTCAGAATTGCACCGTGCAATGTGGAGATATTACTGTTTGTGCTTTTACAATATTCATTGATTTTTGCCATTGAAAAACATGTTTTTCATATACCAGAAATGTTTGAAGCTACTGACTGAATGAAAGGAGCTGGCATCTCACTCTCTTTGAATCTTCTTTATCATGCTAGGATTAGCAGGAAAAAGCAAAAAATTTCAGAATTGCACTTTGCAATGTGGAGATATTACTGTTTGTGCATTTACAATATTCATTGATTTTTGCCATTGAAAAACATGTTTTTCATATACCAGAAATGTTTGAAGCTACTGACTGAATGAAAGGAGCTGGCATCTCACTCTCTTTGAATCTTCTTTATCATGCTAGGATTAACAGGAAAAAGCTAAAAATTTCAGAATTGCACCGTGCAATGTGGAGATATTACTGTTTGTGCTTTTACAATATTCATTGATTTTTGCCATTGAAAAACATGTTTTTCATATACCAGAAATGTTTGAAGCTACTGACTGAATGAAAGGAGCTGGCATCTCACTCTCTTTGAATCTTCTTTATCATGCTAGGATTAGCAGGAAAAAGCAAAAAATTTCAGAATTGCACTTTGCAATGTGGAGATATTACTGTTTGTGCATTTACAATATTCATTGATTTTTGCCATTGAAAAACATGTTTTTCATATACCAGAAATGTTTGAAGCTACTGACTGAATGAAAGGAGCTGGCATCTCACTCTCTTTGAATCTTCTTTATCATGCTAGGATTAACAGGAAAAAGCTAAAAATTTCAGAATTGCACCGTGCAATGTGGAGATATTACTGTTTGTGCATTTACAATATTCATTGATTTTTGCCATTGAAAAACGTTTTTCATATACCAGAAATGTTTGAAGCTACTGACTGAATAAAAGGAGCTGGCATCTCACTCTCTTTGAATCTTCTTTATCATGCTAGGATTAGCAGGAAAAAGCAAAAAATTTCAGAATTGCACTTTGCAATGTGGAGATATTACTGTTTGTGCATTTACAATATTCATTGATTTTTGCCATTGAAAAACATGTTTTTCATATACCAGAAATGTTTGAAGCTACTGACTGAATGAAAGGAGCTGGCATCTCACTCTCTTTGAATCTTCTTTATCATGCTAGGATTAGCAGGAAAAAGCAAAAAATTTCAGAATTGCACTTTGCAATGTGGAGATATTACTGTTTGTGCATTTACAATATTCATTGATTTTTGCCATTGAAAAACATGTTTTTCATATACCAGAAATGTTTGAAGCTACTGACTGAATGAAAGGAGCTGGCATCTCACTCTCTTTGAATCTTCTTTATCATGCTAGGATTAACAGGAAAAAGCTAAAAATTTCAGAATTGCACCGTGCAATGTGGAGATATTACTGTTTGTGCATTTACAATATTCATTGATTTTTGCCATTGAAAAACGTTTTTCATATACCAGAAATGTTTGAAGCTACTGACTGAATAAAAGGAGCTGGCATCTCACTCTCTTTGAATCTTCTTTATCATGCTAGGATTAACAGGAAAAATCTAAAAATTTCAGAATTGCACCGTGCAATGTGGAGATATTACTGTTTGTGCTTTTACAATATTCATTGATTTTTGCCATTGAAAAACATGTTTTTCATATACCAGAAATGTTTGAAGCTACTGACTGAATGAAAGGAGCTGGCATCTCACTCTCTTTGAATCTTCTTTATCATGCTAGGATTAGCAGGAAAAAGCAAAAAATTTCAGAATTGCACTTTGCAATGTGGAGATATTACTGTTTGTGCATTTACAATATTCATTGATTTTTGCCATTGAAAAACATGTTTTTCATATACCAGAAATGTTTGAAGCTACTGACTGAATGAAAGGAGCTGGCATCTCACTCTCTTTGAATCTTCTTTATCATGCTAGGATTAACAGGAAAAAGCTAAAAATTTCAGAATTGCACCGTGCAATGTGGAGATATTACTGTTTGTGCTTTTACAATATTCATTGATTTTTGCCATTGAAAAACATGTTTTTCATATACCAGAAATGTTTGAAGCTACTGACTGAATGAAAGGAGCTGGCATCTCACTCTCTTTGAATCTTCTTTATCATGCTAGGATTAGCAGGAAAAAGCAAAAAATTTCAGAATTGCACTTTGCAATGTGGAGATATTACTGTTTGTGCATTTACAATATTCATTGATTTTTGCCATTGAAAAACATGTTTTTCATATACCAGAAATGTTTGAAGCTACTGACTGAATGAAAGGAGCTGGCATCTCACTCTCTTTGAATCTTCTTTATCATGCTAGGATTAACAGGAAAAAGCTAAAAATTTCAGAATTGCACCGTGCAATGTGGAGATATTACTGTTTGTGCATTTACAATATTCATTGATTTTTGCCATTGAAAAACGTTTTTCATATACCAGAAATGTTTGAAGCTACTGACTGAATAAAAGGAGCTGGCATCTCACTCTCTTTGAATCTTCTTTATCATGCTAGGATTAGCAGGAAAAAGCAAAAAATTTCAGAATTGCACTTTGCAATGTGGAGATATTACTGTTTGTGCATTTACAATATTCATTGATTTTTGCCATTGAAAAACATGTTTTTCATATACCAGAAATGTTTGAAGCTACTGACTGAATGAAAGGAGCTGGCATCTCACTCTCTTTGAATCTTCTTTATCATGCTAGGATTAGCAGGAAAAAGCAAAAAATTTCAGAATTGCACTTTGCAATGTGGAGATATTACTGTTTGTGCATTTACAATATTCATTGATTTTTGCCATTGAAAAACATGTTTTTCATATACCAGAAATGTTTGAAGCTACTGACTGAATGAAAGGAGCTGGCATCTCACTCTCTTTGAATCTTCTTTATCATGCTAGGATTAACAGGAAAAAGCTAAAAATTTCAGAAATGCACCGTGCAATGTGGAGATATTACTGTTTGTGCATTTACAATATTCATTGATTTTTGCCATTGAAAAACATGTTTTTCATATACCAGAAATGTTTGAAGCTACTGACTGAATGAAAGGAGCTGGCATCTCACTCTCTTTGAATCTTCTTTATCATGCTAGGATTAACAGGAAAAAGCTAAAAATTTCAGAATTGCACCGTGCAATGTGGAGATATTACTGTTTGTGCATTTACAATATTCATTGATTTTTGCCATTGAAAAACATGTTTTTCATATACCAGAAATGTTTGAAGCTACTGACTGAATGAAAGGAGCTGGCATCTCACTCTCTTTGAATCTTCTTTATCATGCTAGGATTAACAGGAAAAAGCTAAAAATTTCAGAATTGCACCGTGCAATGTGGAGATATTACTGTTTGTGCATTTACAATATTCATTGATTTTTGCCATTGAAAAACGTTTTTCATATACCAGAAATGTTTGAAGCTACTGACTGAATGAAAGGAGCTGGCATCTCACTCTCTTTGAATCTTCTTTATCATGCTAGGATTAGCAGGAAAAAGCTAAAAATTTCAGAATTGCACCGTGCAATGTGGAGATATTACTGTTTGTGCATTTACAATATTCATTGATTTTTGCCATTGAAAAACATGTTTTTCATATACCAGAAATGTTTGAAGCTACTGATTGAATGAAAGGAGCTGGCATCTCACTCTCTTTGAATCTTCTTTATCATGCTAGGATTAACAGGAAAAAGCAAAAAATTTCAGAATTGCACCTTGCAATGTGGAGATATTACTGTTTGTGCATTTACAATATTCATTGATTTTTGCCATTGAAAAACATGTTTTTCATATACCAGAAATGTTTGAAGCTACTGACTGAATGAAAGGAGCTGGCATCTCACTCTCTTTGAATCTTCTTTATCATGCTAGGATTAACAGGAAAAAGCTACAAATTTCAGAATTGCACCGTGCAATGTGGAGATATTACTGTTTGTGCATTTACAATATTCATTGATTTTTGCCATTGAAAAACATGGTTTTCATATACCAGAAATGTTTGAAGCTACTGACTGAATGAAAGGAGCTGGCATCTCACTCTCTTTGAATCTTCTTTATCATGCTAGGATTAGCAGGAAAAAGCAAAAAATTTCAGAATTGCACCTTGCAATGTGGAGATATTACTGTTTGTGCATTTACAATATTCATTGATTTTTGCCATTGAAAAACATGTTTTTCATATACCAGAAATGTTTGAAGCTACTGACTGAATGAAAGGAGCTGGCATCTCACTCTCTTTGAATCTTCTTTATCATGCTAGGATTAGCAGGAAAAAGCAAAAAATTTCAGAATTGCACCTTGCAATGCGGAGATATTACTGTTTGTGCATTTACAATATTCATTGATTTTTGCCATTGAAAAACATGTTTTTCATATACCAGAAATGTTTGAAGCTACTGATTGAATGAAAGGAGCTGGCATCTCACTCTCTTTGAATCTTCTTTATCATGCTAGGATTAACAGGAAAAAGCAAAAAATTTCAGAATTGCACCTTGCAATGTGGAGATATTACTGTTTGTGCATTTACAATATTCATTGATTTTTGCCATTGAAAAACATGTTTTTCATATACCAGAAATGTTTGAAGCTACTGACTGAATGAAAGGAGCTGGCATCTCACTCTCTTTGAATCTTCTTTATCATGCTAGGATTAACAGGAAAAAGCTACAAATTTCAGAATTGCACCGTGCAATGTGGAGATATTACTGTTTGTGCATTTACAATATTCATTGATTTTTGCCATTGAAAAACATGTTTTTCATATACCAGAAATGTTTGAAGCTACTGACTGAATGAAAGGAGCTGGCATCTCACTCTCTTTGAATCTTCTTTATCATGCTAGGATTAACAGGAAAAAGCTAAAAATTTCAGAATTGCACCGTGCAATGTGGAGATATTACTGTTTGTGCATTTACAATATTCATTGATTTTTGCCATTGAAAAACGTTTTTCATATACCAGAAATGTTTGAAGCTACTGACTGAATGAAAGGAGCTGGCATCTCACTCTCTTTGAATCTTCTTTATCATGCTAGGATTAGCAGGAAAAAGCTAAAAATTTCAGAATTGCACCGTGCAATGTGGAGATATTACTGTTTGTGCATTTACAATATTCATTGATTTTTGCCATTGAAAAACATGTTTTTCATATACCAGAAATGTTTGAAGCTACTGACTGAATGAAAGGAGCTGGCATCTCACTCTCTTTGAATCTTCTTTATCATGCTAGGATTAGCAGGAAAAAGCAAAAAATTTCAGAATTGCACCTTGCAATGCGGAGATATTACTGTTTGTGCATTTACAATATTCATTGATTTTTGCCATTGAAAAACATGTTTTTCATATACCAGAAATGTTTGAAGCTACTGATTGAATGAAAGGAGCTGGCATCTCACTCTCTTTGAATCTTCTT
Source organism: Phyllobates terribilis (assembly GCF_046119375.1). Lineage (NCBI taxonomy): Eukaryota > Metazoa > Chordata > Amphibia > Anura > Dendrobatidae > Phyllobates > Phyllobates terribilis. The sequence continues at coordinate 15,000 of NW_027366149.1, forward strand.
TATCATGCTAGGATTAACAGGAAAAAGCAAAAAATTTCAGAATTGCACCTTGCAATGTGGAGATATTACTGTTTGTGCATTTACAATATTCATTGATTTTTGCCATTGAAAAACATGTTTTTCATATACCAGAAATGTTTGAAGCTACTGACTGAATGAAAGGAGCTGGCATCTCACTCTCTTTGAATCTTCTTTATCATGCTAGGATTAACAGGAAAAAGCTACAAATTTCAGAATTGCACCGTGCAATGTGGAGATATTACTGTTTGTGCATTTACAATATTCATTGATTTTTGCCATTGAAAAACATGGTTTTCATATACCAGAAATGTTTGAAGCTACTGACTGAATGAAAGGAGCTGGCATCTCACTCTCTTTGAATCTTCTTTATCATGCTAGGATTAGCAGGAAAAAGCAAAAAATTTCAGAATTGCACCTTGCAATGTGGAGATATTACTGTTTGTGCATTTACAATATTCATTGATTTTTGCCATTGAAAAACATGTTTTTCATATACCAGAAATGTTTGAAGCTACTGACTGAATGAAAGGAGCTGGCATCTCACTCTCTTTGAATCTTCTTTATCATGCTAGGATTAGCAGGAAAAAGCAAAAAATTTCAGAATTGCACCTTGCAATGCGGAGATATTACTGTTTGTGCATTTACAATATTCATTGATTTTTGCCATTGAAAAACATGTTTTTCATATACCAGAAATGTTTGAAGCTACTGATTGAATGAAAGGAGCTGGCATCTCACTCTCTTTGAATCTTCTTTATCATGCTAGGATTAACAGGAAAAAGCAAAAAATTTCAGAATTGCACCTTGCAATGTGGAGATATTACTGTTTGTGCATTTACAATATTCATTGATTTTTGCCATTGAAAAACATGTTTTTCATATACCAGAAATGTTTGAAGCTACTGACTGAATGAAAGGAGCTGGCATCTCACTCTCTTTGAATCTTCTTTATCATGCTAGGATTAACAGGAAAAAGCTACAAATTTCAGAATTGCACCGTGCAATGTGGAGATATTACTGTTTGTGCATTTACAATATTCATTGATTTTTGCCATTGAAAAACATGGTTTTCATATACCAGAAATGTTTGAAGCTACTGACTGAATGAAAGGAGCTGGCATCTCACTCTCTTTGAATCTTCTTTATCATGCTAGGATTAGCAGGAAAAAGCAAAAAATTTCAGAATTGCACCTTGCAATGTGGAGATATTACTGTTTGTGCATTTACAATATTCATTGATTTTTGCCATTGAAAAACATGTTTTTCATATACCAGAAATGTTTGAAGCTACTGACTGAATGAAAGGAGCTGGCATCTCACTCTCTTTGAATCTTCTTTATCATGCTAGGATTAACAGGAAAAAGCTAAAAATTTCAGAATTGCACCGTGCAATGTGGAGATATTACTGTTTGTGCATTTACAATATTCATTGATTTTTGCCATTGAAAAACATGTTTTTCATATACCAGAAATGTTTGAAGCTACTGACTGAATGAAAGGAGCTGGCATCTCACTCTCTTTGAATCTTCTTTATCATGCTAGGATTAACAGGAAAAAGCAAAAAATTTCAGAATTGCACCTTGCAATGTGGAGATATTACTGTTTGTGCATTTACAATATTCATTGATTTTTGCCATTGAAAAACATGTTTTTCATATACCAGAAATGTTTGAAGCTACTGACTGAATGAAAGGAGCTGGCATCTCACTCTCTTTGAATCTTCTTTATCATGCTAGGATTAACAGGAAAAAGCTAAAAATTTCAGAATTGCACCGTGCAATGTGGAGATATTACTGTTTGTGCATTTACAATATTCATTGATTTTTGCCATTGAAAAACATGTTTTTCATTTACCAGAAATGTTTGAAGCTACTGACTGAATGAAAGGAGCTGGCATCTCACTCTCTTTGAATCTTCTTTATCATGCTAGGATTAGCAGGAAAAAGCAAAAAATTTCAGAATTGCACCTTGCAATGTGGAGATATTACTGTTTGTGCATTTACAATATTCATTGATTTTTGCCATTGAAAAACATGTTTTTCATATACCAGAAATGTTTGAAGCTACTGACTGAATGAAAGGAGCTTGGCATCTCACTCTCTTTGAATCTTCTTTATCATGCTAGGATTAACAGGAAAAATCTAAAAATTTCAGAATTGCACCGTGCAATGTGGAGATATTACTGTTTGTGCTTTTACAATATTCATTGATTTTTGCCATTGAAAAACATGTTTTTCATATACCAGAAATGTTTGAAGCTACTGACTGAATGAAAGGAGCTGGCATCTCACTCTCTTTGAATCTTCTTTATCATGCTAGGATTAGCAGGAAAAAGCAAAAAATTTCAGAATTGCACTTTGCAATGTGGAGATATTACTGTTTGTGCATTTACAATATTCATTGATTTTTGCCATTGAAAAACATGTTTTTCATATACCAGAAATGTTTGAAGCTACTGACTGAATGAAAGGAGCTGGCATCTCACTCTCTTTGAATCTTCTTTATCATGCTAGGATTAACAGGAAAAAGCTAAAAATTTCAGAATTGCACCGTGCAATGTGGAGATATTACTGTTTGTGCTTTTACAATATTCATTGATTTTTGCCATTGAAAAACATGTTTTTCATATACCAGAAATGTTTGAAGCTACTGACTGAATGAAAGGAGCTGGCATCTCACTCTCTTTGAATCTTCTTTATCATGCTAGGATTAGCAGGAAAAAGCAAAAAATTTCAGAATTGCACTTTGCAATGTGGAGATATTACTGTTTGTGCATTTACAATATTCATTGATTTTTGCCATTGAAAAACATGTTTTTCATATACCAGAAATGTTTGAAGCTACTGACTGAATGAAAGGAGCTGGCATCTCACTCTCTTTGAATCTTCTTTATCATGCTAGGATTAACAGGAAAAAGCTAAAAATTTCAGAATTGCACCGTGCAATGTGGAGATATTACTGTTTGTGCATTTACAATATTCATTGATTTTTGCCATTGAAAAACGTTTTTCATATACCAGAAATGTTTGAAGCTACTGACTGAATAAAAGGAGCTGGCATCTCACTCTCTTTGAATCTTCTTTATCATGCTAGGATTAGCAGGAAAAAGCAAAAAATTTCAGAATTGCACTTTGCAATGTGGAGATATTACTGTTTGTGCATTTACAATATTCATTGATTTTTGCCATTGAAAAACATGTTTTTCATATACCAGAAATGTTTGAAGCTACTGACTGAATGAAAGGAGCTGGCATCTCACTCTCTTTGAATCTTCTTTATCATGCTAGGATTAGCAGGAAAAAGCAAAAAATTTCAGAATTGCACTTTGCAATGTGGAGATATTACTGTTTGTGCATTTACAATATTCATTGATTTTTGCCATTGAAAAACATGTTTTTCATATACCAGAAATGTTTGAAGCTACTGACTGAATGAAAGGAGCTGGCATCTCACTCTCTTTGAATCTTCTTTATCATGCTAGGATTAACAGGAAAAAGCTAAAAATTTCAGAATTGCACCGTGCAATGTGGAGATATTACTGTTTGTGCATTTACAATATTCATTGATTTTTGCCATTGAAAAACATGTTTTTCATATACCAGAAATGTTTGAAGCTACTGACTGAATGAAAGGAGCTGGCATCTCACTCTCTTTGAATCTTCTTTATCATGCTAGGATTAACAGGAAAAAGCTAAAAATTTCAGAATTGCACCGTGCAATGTGGAGATATTACTGTTTGTGCATTTACAATATTCATTGATTTTTGCCATTGAAAAACATGTTTTTCATATACCAGAAATGTTTGAAGCTACTGACTGAATGAAAGGAGCTGGCATCTCACTCTCTTTGAATCTTCTTTATCATGCTAGGATTAACAGGAAAAAGCTAAAAATTTCAGAATTGCACCGTGCAATGTGGAGATATTACTGTTTGTGCATTTACAATATTCATTGATTTTTGCCATTGAAAAACGTTTTTCATATACCAGAAATGTTTGAAGCTACTGACTGAATGAAAGGAGCTGGCATCTCACTCTCTTTGAATCTTCTTTATCATGCTAGGATTAGCAGGAAAAAGCTAAAAATTTCAGAATTGCACCGTGCAATGTGGAGATATTACTGTTTGTGCATTTACAATATTCATTGATTTTTGCCATTGAAAAACATGTTTTTCATATACCAGAAATGTTTGAAGCTACTGACTGAATGAAAGGAGCTGGCATCTCACTCTCTTTGAATCTTCTTTATCATGCTAGGATTAGCAGGAAAAAGCAAAAAATTTCAGAATTGCACCTTGCAATGCGGAGATATTACTGTTTGTGCATTTACAATATTCATTGATTTTTGCCATTGAAAAACATGTTTTTCATATACCAGAAATGTTTGAAGCTACTGATTGAATGAAAGGAGCTGGCATCTCACTCTCTTTGAATCTTCTTTATCATGCTAGGATTAACAGGAAAAAGCAAAAAATTTCAGAATTGCACCTTGCAATGTGGAGATATTACTGTTTGTGCATTTACAATATTCATTGATTTTTGCCATTGAAAAACATGTTTTTCATATACCAGAAATGTTTGAAGCTACTGACTGAATGAAAGGAGCTGGCATCTCACTCTCTTTGAATCTTCTTTATCATGCTAGGATTAACAGGAAAAAGCTACAAATTTCAGAATTGCACCGTGCAATGTGGAGATATTACTGTTTGTGCATTTACAATATTCATTGATTTTTGCCATTGAAAAACATGGTTTTCATATACCAGAAATGTTTGAAGCTACTGACTGAATGAAAGGAGCTGGCATCTCACTCTCTTTGAATCTTCTTTATCATGCTAGGATTAGCAGGAAAAAGCAAAAAATTTCAGAATTGCACCTTGCAATGTGGAGATATTACTGTTTGTGCATTTACAATATTCATTGATTTTTGCCATTGAAAAACATGTTTTTCATATACCAGAAATGTTTGAAGCTACTGACTGAATGAAAGGAGCTGGCATCTCACTCTCTTTGAATCTTCTTTATCATGCTAGGATTAGCAGGAAAAAGCAAAAAATTTCAGAATTGCACCTTGCAATGCGGAGATATTACTGTTTGTGCATTTACAATATTCATTGATTTTTGCCATTGAAAAACATGTTTTTCATATACCAGAAATGTTTGAAGCTACTGATTGAATGAAAGGAGCTGGCATCTCACTCTCTTTGAATCTTCTTTATCATGCTAGGATTAACAGGAAAAAGCAAAAAATTTCAGAATTGCACCTTGCAATGTGGAGATATTACTGTTTGTGCATTTACAATATTCATTGATTTTTGCCATTGAAAAACATGTTTTTCATATACCAGAAATGTTTGAAGCTACTGACTGAATGAAAGGAGCTGGCATCTCACTCTCTTTGAATCTTCTTTATCATGCTAGGATTAACAGGAAAAAGCTACAAATTTCAGAATTGCACCGTGCAATGTGGAGATATTACTGTTTGTGCATTTACAATATTCATTGATTTTTGCCATTGAAAAACATGGTTTTCATATACCAGAAATGTTTGAAGCTACTGACTGAATGAAAGGAGCTGGCATCTCACTCTCTTTGAATCTTCTTTATCATGCTAGGATTAGCAGGAAAAAGCAAAAAATTTCAGAATTGCACCTTGCAATGTGGAGATATTACTGTTTGTGCATTTACAATATTCATTGATTTTTGCCATTGAAAAACATGTTTTTCATATACCAGAAATGTTTGAAGCTACTGACTGAATGAAAGGAGCTGGCATCTCACTCTCTTTGAATCTTCTTTATCATGCTAGGATTAACAGGAAAAAGCTAAAAATTTCAGAATTGCACCGTGCAATGTGGAGATATTACTGTTTGTGCATTTACAATATTCATTGATTTTTGCCATTGAAAAACATGTTTTTCATATACCAGAAATGTTTGAAGCTACTGACTGAATGAAAGGAGCTGGCATCTCACTCTCTTTGAATCTTCTTTATCATGCTAGGATTAACAGGAAAAAGCAAAAAATTTCAGAATTGCACCTTGCAATGTGGAGATATTACTGTTTGTGCATTTACAATATTCATTGATTTTTGCCATTGAAAAACATGTTTTTCATATACCAGAAATGTTTGAAGCTACTGACTGAATGAAAGGAGCTGGCATCTCACTCTCTTTGAATCTTCTTTATCATGCTAGGATTAACAGGAAAAAGCTAAAAATTTCAGAATTGCACCGTGCAATGTGGAGATATTACTGTTTGTGCATTTACAATATTCATTGATTTTTGCCATTGAAAAACATGTTTTTCATATACCAGAAATGTTTGAAGCTACTGACTGAATGAAAGGAGCTGGCATCTCACTCTCTTTGAATCTTCTTTATCATGCTAGGATTAGCAGGAAAAAGCAAAAAATTTCAGAATTGCACCTTGCAATGTGGAGATATTACTGTTTGTGCATTTACAATATTCATTGATTTTTGCCATTGAAAAACATGTTTTTCATATACCAGAAATGTTTGAAGCTACTGACTGAATGAAAGGAGCTTGGCATCTCACTCTCTTTGAATCTTCTTTATCATGCTAGGATTAACAGGAAAAATCTAAAAATTTCAGAATTGCACCGTGCAATGTGGAGATATTACTGTTTGTGCTTTTACAATATTCATTGATTTTTGCCATTGAAAAACATGTTTTTCATATACCAGAAATGTTTGAAGCTACTGACTGAATGAAAGGAGCTGGCATCTCACTCTCTTTGAATCTTCTTTATCATGCTAGGATTAGCAGGAAAAAGCAAAAAATTTCAGAATTGCACTTTGCAATGTGGAGATATTACTGTTTGTGCATTTACAATATTCATTGATTTTTGCCATTGAAAAACATGTTTTTCATATACCAGAAATGTTTGAAGCTACTGACTGAATGAAAGGAGCTGGCATCTCACTCTCTTTGAATCTTCTTTATCATGCTAGGATTAACAGGAAAAAGCTAAAAATTTCAGAATTGCACCGTGCAATGTGGAGATATTACTGTTTGTGCTTTTACAATATTCATTGATTTTTGCCATTGAAAAACATGTTTTTCATATACCAGAAATGTTTGAAGCTACTGACTGAATGAAAGGAGCTGGCATCTCACTCTCTTTGAATCTTCTTTATCATGCTAGGATTAGCAGGAAAAAGCAAAAAATTTCAGAATTGCACTTTGCAATGTGGAGATATTACTGTTTGTGCATTTACAATATTCATTGATTTTTGCCATTGAAAAACATGTTTTTCATATACCAGAAATGTTTGAAGCTACTGACTGAATGAAAGGAGCTGGCATCTCACTCTCTTTGAATCTTCTTTATCATGCTAGGATTAACAGGAAAAAGCTAAAAATTTCAGAATTGCACCGTGCAATGTGGAGATATTACTGTTTGTGCATTTACAATATTCATTGATTTTTGCCATTGAAAAACGTTTTTCATATACCAGAAATGTTTGAAGCTACTGACTGAATAAAAGGAGCTGGCATCTCACTCTCTTTGAATCTTCTTTATCATGCTAGGATTAGCAGGAAAAAGCAAAAAATTTCAGAATTGCACTTTGCAATGTGGAGATATTACTGTTTGTGCATTTACAATATTCATTGATTTTTGCCATTGAAAAACATGTTTTTCATATACCAGAAATGTTTGAAGCTACTGACTGAATGAAAGGAGCTGGCATCTCACTCTCTTTGAATCTTCTTTATCATGCTAGGATTAGCAGGAAAAAGCAAAAAATTTCAGAATTGCACTTTGCAATGTGGAGATATTACTGTTTGTGCATTTACAATATTCATTGATTTTTGCCATTGAAAAACATGTTTTTCATATACCAGAAATGTTTGAAGCTACTGACTGAATGAAAGGAGCTGGCATCTCACTCTCTTTGAATCTTCTTTATCATGCTAGGATTAACAGGAAAAAGCTAAAAATTTCAGAATTGCACCGTGCAATGTGGAGATATTACTGTTTGTGCATTTACAATATTCATTGATTTTTGCCATTGAAAAACGTTTTTCATATACCAGAAATGTTTGAAGCTACTGACTGAATAAAAGGAGCTGGCATCTCACTCTCTTTGAATCTTCTTTATCATGCTAGGATTAGCAGGAAAAAGCAAAAAATTTCAGAATTGCACTTTGCAATGTGGAGATATTACTGTTTGTGCATTTACAATATTCATTGATTTTTGCCATTGAAAAACATGTTTTTCATATACCAGAAATGTTTGAAGCTACTGACTGAATGAAAGGAGCTGGCATCTCACTCTCTTTGAATCTTCTTTATCATGCTAGGATTAACAGGAAAAAGCTAAAAATTTCAGAATTGCACCGTGCAATGTGGAGATATTACTGTTTGTGCATTTACAATATTCATTGATTTTTGCCATTGAAAAACGTTTTTCATATACCAGAAATGTTTGAAGCTACTGACTGAATAAAAGGAGCTGGCATCTCACTCTCTTTGAATCTTCTTTATCATGCTAGGATTAGCAGGAAAAAGCAAAAAATTTCAGAATTGCACCTTGCAATGTGGAGATATTACTGTTTGTGCATTTACAATATTCATTGATTTTTGCCATTGAAAAACATGTTTTTCATATACCAGAAATGTTTGAAGCTACTGACTGAATGAAAGGAGCTGGCATCTCACTCTCTTTGAATCTTCTTTATCATGCTAGGATTAACAGGAAAAAGCAAAAAATTTCAGAATTGCACCTTGCAATGTGGAGATATTACTGTTTGTGCATTTACAATATTCATTGATTTTTGCCATTGAAAAACATGTTTTTCATATACCAGAAATGTTTGAAGCTACTGACTGAATGAAAGGAGCTGGCATCTCACTCTCTTTGAATCTTCTTTATCATGCTAGGATTAACAGGAAAAAGCTAAAAATTTCAGAATTGCACCGTGCAATGTGGAGATATTACTGTTTGTGCATTTACAATATTCATTGATTTTTGCCATTGAAAAACGTTTTTCATATACCAGAAATGTTTGAAGCTACTGACTGAATAAAAGGAGCTGGCATCTCACTCTCTTTGAATCTTCTTTATCATGCTAGGATTAGCAGGAAAAAGCAAAAAATTTCAGAATTGCACCTTGCAATGTGGAGATATTACTGTTTGTGCATTTACAATATTCATTGATTTTTGCCATTGAAAAACATGTTTTTCATATACCAGAAATGTTTGAAGCTACTGACTGAATGAAAGGAGCTGGCATCTCACTCTCTTTGAATCTTCTTTATCATGCTAGGATTAACAGGAAAAAGCAAAAAATTTCAGAATTGCACCTTGCAATGTGGAGATATTACTGTTTGTGCATTTACAATATTCATTGATTTTTGCCATTGAAAAACATGTTTTTCATATACCAGAAATGTTTGAAGCTACTGACTGAATGAAAGGAGCTGGCATCTCACTCTCTTTGAATCTTCTTTATCATGCTAGGATTAACAGGAAAAAGCTAAAAATTTCAGAATTGCACCGTGCAATGTGGAGATATTACTGTTTGTGCATTTACAATATTCATTGATTTTTGCCATTGAAAAACATGTTTTTCATATACCAGAAATGTTTGAAGCTACTGACTGAATGAAAGGAGCTGGCATCTCACTCTCTTTGAATCTTCTTTATCATGCTAGGATTAACAGGAAAAAGCTAAAAATTTCAGAATTGCACCGTGCAATGTGGAGATATTAGTTTGTGCATTTACAATATTCATTGATTTTTGCCATTGAAAAACATGTTTTTCATATACCAGAAATGTTTGAAGCTACTGACTGAATGAAAGGAGCTGGCATCTCACTCTCTTTGAATCTTCTTTATCATGCTAGGATTAGCAGGAAAAAGCAAAAAATTTCAGAATTGCACCTTGCAATGCGGAGATATTACTGTTTGTGCATTTACAATATTCATTGATTTTTGCCATTGAAAAACATGTTTTTCATATACCACAAATGTTTGAAGCTACTGATTGAATGAAAGGAGCTGGCATCTCACTCTCTTTGAATCTTCTTTATCATGCTAGGATTAACAGGAAAAAGCAAAAAATTTCAGAATTGCACCTTGCAATGTGGAGATATTACTGTTTGTGCATTTACAATATTCATTGATTTTTGCCATTGAAAAACATGTTTTTCATATACCAGAAATGTTTGAAGCTACTGACTGAATGAAAGGAGCTGGCATCTCACTCTCTTTGAATCTTCTTTATCATGCTAGGATTAGCAGGAAAAAGCAAAAAATTTCAGAATTGCACCTTGCAATGCGGAGATATTACTGTTTGTGCATTTACAATATTCATTGATTTTTGCCATTGAAAAACGTTTTTCATATACCAGAAATGTTTGAAGCTACTGACTGAATGAAAGGAGCTGGCATCTCACTCTCTTTGAATCTTCTTTATCATGCTAGGATTAACAGGAAAAAGCAAAAAATTTCAGAATTGCACCTTGCAATGTGGAGATATTACTGTTTGTGCATTTACAATATTCATTGATTTTTGCCATTGAAAAACGTTTTTCATATACCAGAAATGTTTGAAGCTACTGACTGAATGAAAGGAGCTGGCATCTCACTCTCTTTGAATCTTCTTTATCATGCTAGGATTAGCAGGAAAAAGCAAAAAATTTCAGAATTGCACCTTGCAATGTGGAGATATTACTGTTTGTGCATTTACAATATTCATTGATTTTTGCCATTGAAAAACGTTTTTCTAACAGGAAAAAGCTAAAAATTTCAGAATTGCACCGTGCAATGTGGAGATATTACTGTTTGTGCATTTACAATATTCATTGATTTTTGCCATTGAAAAACGTTTTTCATATACCAGAAATGTTTGAAGCTACTGACTGAATAAAAGGAGCTGGCATCTCACTCTCTTTGAATCTTCTTTATCATGCTAGGATTAGCAGGAAAAAGCAAAAAATTTCAGAATTGCACCTTGCAATGTGGAGATATTACTGTTTGTGCATTTACAATATTCATTGATTTTTGCCATTGAAAAACATGTTTTTCATATACCAGAAATGTTTGAAGCTACTGACTGAATGAAAGGAGCTGGCATCTCACTCTCTTTGAATCTTCTTTATCATGCTAGGATTAACAGGAAAAAGCAAAAAATTTCAGAATTGCACCTTGCAATGTGGAGATATTACTGTTTGTGCATTTACAATATTCATTGATTTTTGCCATTGAAAAACATGTTTTTCATATACCAGAAATGTTTGAAGCTACTGACTGAATGAAAGGAGCTGGCATCTCACTCTCTTTGAATCTTCTTTATCATGCTAGGATTAACAGGAAAAAGCTAAAAATTTCAGAATTGCACCGTGCAATGTGGAGATATTACTGTTTGTGCATTTACAATATTCATTGATTTTTGCCATTGAAAAACATGTTTTTCATATACCAGAAATGTTTGAAGCTACTGACTGAATGAAAGGAGCTGGCATCTCACTCTCTTTGAATCTTCTTTATCATGCTAGGATTAACAGGAAAAAGCTAAAAATTTCAGAATTGCACCGTGCAATGTGGAGATATTACTGTTTGTGCATTTACAATATTCATTGATTTTTGCCATTGAAAAACGTTTTTCATATACCAGAAATGTTTGAAGCTACTGACTGAATGAAAGGAGCTGGCATCTCACTCTCTTTGAATCTTCTTTATCATGCTAGGATTAGCAGGAAAAAGCTAAAAATTTCAGAATTGCACCGTGCAATGTGGAGATATTACTGTTTGTGCATTTACAATATTCATTGATTTTTGCCATTGAAAAACATGTTTTTCATATACCAGAAATGTTTGAAGCTACTGACTGAATGAAAGGAGCTGGCATCTCACTCTCTTTGAATCTTCTTTATCATGCTAGGATTAGCAGGAAAAAGCAAAAAATTTCAGAATTGCACCTTGCAATGCGGAGATATTACTGTTTGTGCATTTACAATATTCATTGATTTTTGCCATTGAAAAACATGTTTTTCATATACCAGAAATGTTTGAAGCTACTGATTGAATGAAAGGAGCTGGCATCTCACTCTCTTTGAATCTTCTTTATCATGCTAGGATTAACAGGAAAAAGCAAAAAATTTCAGAATTGCACCTTGCAATGTGGAGATATTACTGTTTGTGCATTTACAATATTCATTGATTTTTGCCATTGAAAAACATGTTTTTCATATACCAGAAATGTTTGAAGCTACTGACTGAATGAAAGGAGCTGGCATCTCACTCTCTTTGAATCTTCTTTATCATGCTAGGATTAACAGGAAAAAGCTACAAATTTCAGAATTGCACCGTGCAATGTGGAGATATTACTGTTTGTGCATTTACAATATTCATTGATTTTTGCCATTGAAAAACATGGTTTTCATATACCAGAAATGTTTGAAGCTACTGACTGAATGAAAGGAGCTGGCATCTCACTCTCTTTGAATCTTCTTTATCATGCTAGGATTAGCAGGAAAAAGCAAAAAATTTCAGAATTGCACCTTGCAATGCGGAGATATTACTGTTTGTGCATTTACAATATTCATTGATTTTTGCCATTGAAAAACATGTTTTTCATATACCAGAAATGTTTGAAGCTACTGACTGAATGAAAGGAGCTGGCATCTCACTCTCTTTGAATCTTCTTTATCATGCTAGGATTAACAGGAAAAAGCAAAAAATTTCAGAATTGCACCTTGCAATGTGGAGATATTACTGTTTGTGCATTTACAATATTCATTGATTTTTGCCATTGAAAAACATGTTTTTCATATACCAGAAATGTTTGAAGCTACTGACTGAATGAAAGGAGCTGGCATCTCACTCTCTTTGAATCTTCTTTATCATGCTAGGATTAACAGGAAAAAGCTAAAAATTTCAGAATTGCACCGTGCAATGTGGAGATATTAGTTTGTGCATTTACAATATTCATTGATTTTTGCCATTGAAAAACATGTTTTTCATATACCAGAAATGTTTGAAGCTACTGACTGAATGAAAGGAGCTGGCATCTCACTCTCTTTGAATCTTCTTTATCATGCTAGGATTAGCAGGAAAAAGCAAAAAATTTCAGAATTGCACCTTGCAATGCGGAGATATTACTGTTTGTGCATTTACAATATTCATTGATTTTTGCCATTGAAAAACATGTTTTTCATATACCACAAATGTTTGAAGCTACTGATTGAATGAAAGGAGCTGGCATCTCACTCTCTTTGAATCTTCTTTATCATGCTAGGATTAACAGGAAAAAGCAAAAAATTTCAGAATTGCACCTTGCAATGTGGAGATATTACTGTTTGTGCATTTACAATATTCATTGATTTTTGCCATTGAAAAACATGTTTTTCATATACCAGAAATGTTTGAAGCTACTGACTGAATGAAAGGAGCTGGCATCTCACTCTCTTTGAATCTTCTTTATCATGCTAGGATTAGCAGGAAAAAGCAAAAAATTTCAGAATTGCACCTTGCAATGCGGAGATATTACTGTTTGTGCATTTACAATATTCATTGATTTTTGCCATTGAAAAACGTTTTTCATATACCAGAAATGTTTGAAGCTACTGACTGAATGAAAGGAGCTGGCATCTCACTCTCTTTGAATCTTCTTTATCATGCTAGGATTAACAGGAAAAAGCAAAAAATTTCAGAATTGCACCTTGCAATGTGGAGATATTACTGTTTGTGCATTTACAATATTCATTGATTTTTGCCATTGAAAAACGTTTTTCTAACAGGAAAAAGCTAAAAATTTCAGAATTGCACCGTGCAATGTGGAGATATTACTGTTTGTGCATTTACAATATTCATTGATTTTTGCCATTGAAAAACGTTTTTCACATACCAGAAATGTTTGAAGCTACTGACTGAATAAAAGGAGCTGGCATCTCACTCTCTTTGAATCTTCTTTATCATGCTAGGATTAGCAGGAAAAAGCAAAAAATTTCAGAATTGCACCTTGCAATGTGGAGATATTACTGTTTGTGCATTTACAATATTCATTGATTTTTGCCATTGAAAAACATGTTTTTCATATACCAGAAATGTTTGAAGCTACTGACTGAATGAAAGGAGCTGGCATCTCACTCTCTTTGAATCTTCTTTATCATGCTAGGATTAACAGGAAAAAGCAAAAAATTTCAGAATTGCACCTTGCAATGTGGAGATATTACTGTTTGTGCATTTACAATATTCATTGATTTTTGCCATTGAAAAACATGTTTTTCATATACCAGAAATGTTTGAAGCTACTGACTGAATGAAAGGAGCTGGCATCTCACTCTCTTTGAATCTTCTTTATCATGCTAGGATTAACAGGAAAAAGCTAAAAATTTCAGAATTGCACCGTGCAATGTGGAGATATTACTGTTTGTGCATTTACAATATTCATTGATTTTTGCCATTGAAAAACATGTTTTTCATATACCAGAAATGTTTGAAGCTACTGACTGAATGAAAGGAGCTGGCATCTCACTCTCTTTGAATCTTCTTTATCATGCTAGGATTAACAGGAAAAAGCTAAAAATTTCAGAATTGCACCGTGCAATGTGGAGATATTACTGTTTGTGCATTTACAATATTCATTGATTTTTGCCATTGAAAAACGTTTTTCATATACCAGAAATGTTTGAAGCTACTGACTGAATGAAAGGAGCTGGCATCTCACTCTCTTTGAATCTTCTTTATCATGCTAGGATTAGCAGGAAAAAGCTAAAAATTTCAGAATTGCACCGTGCAATGTGGAGATATTACTGTTTGTGCATTTACAATATTCATTGATTTTTGCCATTGAAAAACATGTTTTTCATATACCAGAAATGTTTGAAGCTACTGACTGAATGAAAGGAGCTGGCATCTCACTCTCTTTGAATCTTCTTTATCATGCTAGGATTAGCAGGAAAAAGCAAAAAATTTCAGAATTGCACCTTGCAATGCGGAGATATTACTGTTTGTGCATTTACAATATTCATTGATTTTTGCCATTGAAAAACATGTTTTTCATATACCAGAAATGTTTGAAGCTACTGATTGAATGAAAGGAGCTGGCATCTCACTCTCTTTGAATCTTCTTTATCATGCTAGGATTAACAGGAAAAAGCAAAAAATTTCAGAATTGCACCTTGCAATGTGGAGATATTACTGTTTGTGCATTTACAATATTCATTGATTTTTGCCATTGAAAAACATGTTTTTCATATACCAGAAATGTTTGAAGCTACTGACTGAATGAAAGGAGCTGGCATCTCACTCTCTTTGAATCTTCTTTATCATGCTAGGATTAACAGGAAAAAGCTACAAATTTCAGAATTGCACCGTGCAATGTGGAGATATTACTGTTTGTGCATTTACAATATTCATTGATTTTTGCCATTGAAAAACATGGTTTTCATATACCAGAAATGTTTGAAGCTACTGACTGAATGAAAGGAGCTGGCATCTCACTCTCTTTGAATCTTCTTTATCATGCTAGGATTAGCAGGAAAAAGCAAAAAATTTCAGAATTGCACCTTGCAATGCGGAGATATTACTGTTTGTGCATTTACAATATTCATTGATTTTTGCCATTGAAAAACATGTTTTTCATATACCAGAAATGTTTGAAGCTACTGACTGAATGAAAGGAGCTGGCATCTCACTCTCTTTGAATCTTCTTTATCATGCTAGGATTAACAGGAAAAAGCAAAAAATTTCAGAATTGCACCTTGCAATGTGGAGATATTACTGTTTGTGCATTTACAATATTCATTGATTTTTGCCATTGAAAAACATGTTTTTCATATACCAGAAATGTTTGAAGCTACTGACTGAATGAAAGGAGCTGGCATCTCACTCTCTTTGAATCTTCTTTATCATGCTAGGATTAACAGGAAAAAGCTAAAAATTTCAGAATTGCACCGTGCAATGTGGAGATATTACTGTTTGTGCATTTACAATATTCATTGATTTTTGCCATTGAAAAACATGTTTTTCATATACCAGAAATGTTTGAAGCTACTGACTGAATGAAAGGAGCTGGCATCTCACTCTCTTTGAATCTTCTTTATCATGCTAGGATTAACAGGAAAAAGCTAAAAATTTCAGAATTGCACCGTGCAATGTGGAGATATTACTGTTTGTGCATTTACAATATTCATTGATTTTTGCCATTGAAAAACGTTTTTCATATACCAGAAATGTTTGAAGCTACTGACTGAATGAAAGGAGCTGGCATCTCACTCTCTTTGAATCTTCTTTATCATGCTAGGATTAGCAGGAAAAAGCTAAAAATTTCAGAATTGCACCGTGCAATGTGGAGATATTACTGTTTGTGCATTTACAATATTCATTGATTTTTGCCATTGAAAAACATGTTTTTCATATACCAGAAATGTTTGAAGCTACTGACTGAATGAAAGGAGCTGGCATCTCACTCTCTTTGAATCTTCTTTATCATGCTAGGATTAGCAGGAAAAAGCAAAAAATTTCAGAATTGCACCTTGCAATGCGGAGATATTACTGTTTGTGCATTTACAATATTCATTGATTTTTGCCATTGAAAAACATGTTTTTCATATACCAGAAATGTTTGAAGCTACTGATTGAATGAAAGGAGCTGGCATCTCACTCTCTTTGAATCTTCTTTATCATGCTAGGATTAACAGGAAAAAGCAAAAAATTTCAGAATTGCACCTTGCAATGTGGAGATATTACTGTTTGTGCATTTACAATATTCATTGATTTTTGCCATTGAAAAACATGTTTTTCATATACCAGAAATGTTTGAAGCTACTGACTGAATGAAAGGAGCTGGCATCTCACTCTCTTTGAATCTTCTTTATCATGCTAGGATTAACAGGAAAAAGCTACAAATTTCAGAATTGCACCGTGCAATGTGGAGATATTACTGTTTGTGCATTTACAATATTCATTGATTTTTGCCATTGAAAAACATGGTTTTCATATACCAGAAATGTTTGAAGCTACTGACTGAATGAAAGGAGCTGGCATCTCACTCTCTTTGAATCTTCTTTATCATGCTAGGATTAGCAGGAAAAAGCAAAAAATTTCAGAATTGCACCTTGCAATGTGGAGATATTACTGTTTGTGCATTTACAATATTCATTGATTTTTGCCATTGAAAAACATGTTTTTCATATACCAGAAATGTTTGAAGCTACTGACTGAATGAAAGGAGCTGGCATCTCACTCTCTTTGAATCTTCTTTATCATGCTAGGATTAGCAGGAAAAAGCAAAAAATTTCAGAATTGCACCTTGCAATGCGGAGATATTACTGTTTGTGCATTTACAATATTCATTGATTTTTGCCATTGAAAAACATGTTTTTCATATACCAGAAATGTTTGAAGCTACTGATTGAATGAAAGGAGCTGGCATCTCACTCTCTTTGAATCTTCTTTATCATGCTAGGATTAACAGGAAAAAGCAAAAAATTTCAGAATTGCACCTTGCAATGTGGAGATATTACTGTTTGTGCATTTACAATATTCATTGATTTTTGCCATTGAAAAACATGTTTTTCATATACCAGAAATGTTTGAAGCTACTGACTGAATGAAAGGAGCTGGCATCTCACTCTCTTTGAATCTTCTTTATCATGCTAGGATTAACAGGAAAAAGCTACAAATTTCAGAATTGCACCGTGCAATGTGGAGATATTACTGTTTGTGCATTTACAATATTCATTGATTTTTGCCATTGAAAAACATGGTTTTCATATACCAGAAATGTTTGAAGCTACTGACTGAATGAAAGGAGCTGGCATCTCACTCTCTTTGAATCTTCTTTATCATGCTAGGATTAGCAGGAAAAAGCAAAAAATTTCAGAATTGCACCTTGCAATGTGGAGATATTACTGTTTGTGCATTTACAATATTCATTGATTTTTGCCATTGAAAAACATGTTTTTCATATACCAGAAATGTTTGAAGCTACTGACTGAATGAAAGGAGCTGGCATCTCACTCTCTTTGAATCTTCTTTATCATGCTAGGATTAACAGGAGAAAGCTAAAAATTTCAGAATTGCACCGTGCAATGTGGAGATATTACTGTTTGTGCATTTACAATATTCATTGATTTTTGCCATTGAAAAACATGTTTTTCATATACCAGAAATGTTTGAAGCTACTGACTGAATGAAAGGAGCTGGCATCTCACTCTCTTTGAATCTTCTTTATCATGCTAGGATTAACAGGAAAAAGCAAAAAATTTCAGAATTGCACCTTGCAATGTGGAGATATTACTGTTTGTGCATTTACAATATTCATTGATTTTTGCCATTGAAAAACATGTTTTTCATATACCAGAAATGTTTGAAGCTACTGACTGAATGAAAGGAGCTGGCATCTCACTCTCTTTGAATCTTCTTTATCATGCTAGGATTAACAGGAAAAAGCTAAAAATTTCAGAATTGCACCGTGCAATGTGGAGATATTACTGTTTGTGCATTTACAATATTCATTGATTTTTGCCATTGAAAAACATGTTTTTCATATACCAGAAATGTTTGAAGCTACTGACTGAATGAAAGGAGCTGGCATCTCACTCTCTTTGAATCTTCTTTATCATGCTAGGATTAGCAGGAAAAAGCAAAAAATTTCAGAATTGCACCTTGCAATGTGGAGATATTACTGTTTGTGCATTTACAATATTCATTGATTTTTGCCATTGAAAAACATGTTTTTCATATACCAGAAATGTTTGAAGCTACTGACTGAATGAAAGGAGCTTGGCATCTCACTCTCTTTGAATCTTCTTTATCATGCTAGGATTAACAGGAAAAATCTAAAAATTTCAGAATTGCACCGTGCAATGTGGAGATATTACTGTTTGTGCTTTTACAATATTCATTGATTTTTGCCATTGAAAAACATGTTTTTCATATACCAGAAATGTTTGAAGCTACTGACTGAATGAAAGGAGCTGGCATCTCACTCTCTTTGAATCTTCTTTATCATGCTAGGATTAGCAGGAAAAAGCAAAAAATTTCAGAATTGCACTTTGCAATGTGGAGATATTACTGTTTGTGCATTTACAATATTCATTGATTTTTGCCATTGAAAAACATGTTTTTCATATACCAGAAATGTTTGAAGCTACTGACTGAATGAAAGGAGCTGGCATCTCACTCTCTTTGAATCTTCTTTATCATGCTAGGATTAACAGGAAAAAGCTAAAAATTTCAGAATTGCACCGTGCAATGTGGAGATATTACTGTTTGTGCTTTTACAATATTCATTGATTTTTGCCATTGAAAAACATGTTTTTCATATACCAGAAATGTTTGAAGCTACTGACTGAATGAAAGGAGCTGGCATCTCACTCTCTTTGAATCTTCTTTATCATGCTAGGATTAGCAGGAAAAAGCAAAAAATTTCAGAATTGCACTTTGCAATGTGGAGATATTACTGTTTGTGCATTTACAATATTCATTGATTTTTGCCATTGAAAAACATGTTTTTCATATACCAGAAATGTTTGAAGCTACTGACTGAATGAAAGGAGCTGGCATCTCACTCTCTTTGAATCTTCTTTATCATGCTAGGATTAACAGGAAAAAGCTAAAAATTTCAGAATTGCACCGTGCAATGTGGAGATATTACTGTTTGTGCATTTACAATATTCATTGATTTTTGCCATTGAAAAACGTTTTTCATATACCAGAAATGTTTGAAGCTACTGACTGAATAAAAGGAGCTGGCATCTCACTCTCTTTGAATCTTCTTTATCATGCTAGGATTAGCAGGAAAAAGCAAAAAATTTCAGAATTGCACTTTGCAATGTGGAGATATTACTGTTTGTGCATTTACAATATTCATTGATTTTTGCCATTGAAAAACATGTTTTTCATATACCAGAAATGTTTGAAGCTACTGACTGAATGAAAGGAGCTGGCATCTCACTCTCTTTGAATCTTCTTTATCATGCTAGGATTAGCAGGAAAAAGCAAAAAATTTCAGAATTGCACTTTGCAATGTGGAGATATTACTGTTTGTGCATTTACAATATTCATTGATTTTTGCCATTGAAAAACATGTTTTTCATATACCAGAAATGTTTGAAGCTACTGACTGAATGAAAGGAGCTGGCATCTCACTCTCTTTGAATCTTCTTTATCATGCTAGGATTAACAGGAAAAAGCTAAAAATTTCAGAATTGCACCGTGCAATGTGGAGATATTACTGTTTGTGCATTTACAATATTCATTGATTTTTGCCATTGAAAAAGTTTTTCATATACCAGAAATGTTTGAAGCTACTGACTGAATAAAAGGAGCTGGCATCTCACTCTCTTTGAATCTTCTTTATCATGCTAGGATTAGCAGGAAAAAGCAAAAAATTTCAGAATTGCACTTTGCAATGTGGAGATATTACTGTTTGTGCATTTACAATATTCATTGATTTTTGCCATTGAAAAACATGTTTTTCATATACCAGAAATGTTTGAAGCTACTGACTGAATGAAAGGAGCTGGCATCTCACTCTCTTTGAATCTTCTTTATCATGCTAGGATTAACAGGAAAAAGCTAAAAATTTCAGAATTGCACCGTGCAATGTGGAGATATTACTGTTTGTGCATTTACAATATTCATTGATTTTTGCCATTGAAAAACGTTTTTCATATACCAGAAATGTTTGAAGCCACTGACTGAATAAAAGGAGCTGGCATCTCACTCTCTTTGAATCTTCTTTATCATGCTAGGATTAGCAGGAAAAAGCAAAAAATTTCAGAATTGCACCTTGCAATGTGGAGATATTACTGTTTGTGCATTTACAATATTCATTGATTTTTGCCATTGAAAAACATGTTTTTCATATACCAGAAATGTTTGAAGCTACTGACAATGAAAGGAGCTGGCATCTCACTCTCTTTGAATCTTCTTTATCATGCTAGGATTAACAGGAAAAAGCAAAAAATTTCAGAATTGCACCTTGCAATGTGGAGATATTACTGTTTGTGCATTTACAATATTCATTGATTTTTGCCATTGAAAAACGTTTTTCATATACCAGAAATGTTTGAAGCTACTGACTGAATGAAAGGAGCTGGCATCTCACTCTCTTTGAATCTTCTTTATCATGCTAGGATTAGCAGGAAAAAGCAAAAAATTTCAGAATTGCACCTTGCAATGTGGAGATATTACTGTTTGTGCATTTACAATATTCATTGATTTTTGCCATTGAAAAACATGTTTTTCATATACCAGAAATGTTTGAAGCTACTGACTGAATGAAAGGAGCTGGCATCTCACTCTCTTTGAATCTTCTTTATCATGCTAGGATTAACAGGAAAAAGCTAAAAATTTCAGAATTGCACCGTGCAATGTGGAGATATTACTGTTTGTGCATTTACAATATTCATTGATTTTTGCCATTGAAAAACATGTTTTTCATATACCAGAAATGTTTGAAGCTACTGACTGAATGAAAGGAGCTGGCATCTCACTCTCTTTGAATCTTCTTTATCATGCTAGGATTAACAGGAAAAAGCAAAAAATTTCAGAATTGCACCTTGCAATGTGGAGATATTACTGTTTGTGCATTTACAATATTCATTGATTTTTGCCATTGAAAAACATGTTTTTCATATACCAGAAATGTTTGAAGCTACTGACTGAATGAAAGGAGCTGGCATCTCACTCTCTTTGAATCTTCTTTATCATGCTAGGATTAACAGGAAAAAGCTAAAAATTTCAGAATTGCACCGTGCAATGTGGAGATATTACTGTTTGTGCATTTACAATATTCATTGATTTTTGCCATTGAAAAACATGTTTTTCATATACCAGAAATGTTTGAAGCTACTGACTGAATGAAAGGAGCTGGCATCTCACTCTCTTTGAATCTTCTTTATCATGCTAGGATTAGCAGGAAAAAGCAAAAAATTTCAGAATTGCACCTTGCAATGTGGAGATATTACTGTTTGTGCATTTACAATATTCATTGATTTTTGCCATTGAAAAACATGTTTTTCATATACCAGAAATGTTTGAAGCTACTGACTGAATGAAAGGAGCTTGGCATCTCACTCTCTTTGAATCTTCTTTATCATGCTAGGATTAACAGGAAAAATCTAAAAATTTCAGAATTGCACCGTGCAATGTGGAGATATTACTGTTTGTGCTTTTACAATATTCATTGATTTTTGCCATTGAAAAACATGTTTTTCATATACCAGAAATGTTTGAAGCTACTGACTGAATGAAAGGAGCTGGCATCTCACTCTCTTTGAATCTTCTTTATCATGCTAGGATTAGCAGGAAAAAGCAAAAAATTTCAGAATTGCACTTTGCAATGTGGAGATATTACTGTTTGTGCATTTACAATATTCATTGATTTTTGCCATTGAAAAACATGTTTTTCATATACCAGAAATGTTTGAAGCTACTGACTGAATGAAAGGAGCTGGCATCTCACTCTCTTTGAATCTTCTTTATCATGCTAGGATTAACAGGAAAAAGCTAAAAATTTCAGAATTGCACCGTGCAATGTGGAGATATTACTGTTTGTGCTTTTACAATATTCATTGATTTTTGCCATTGAAAAACATGTTTTTCATATACCAGAAATGTTTGAAGCTACTGACTGAATGAAAGGAGCTGGCATCTCACTCTCTTTGAATCTTCTTTATCATGCTAGGATTAGCAGGAAAAAGCAAAAAATTTCAGAATTGCACTTTGCAATGTGGAGATATTACTGTTTGTGCATTTACAATATTCATTGATTTTTGCCATTGAAAAACATGTTTTTCATATACCAGAAATGTTTGAAGCTACTGACTGAATGAAAGGAGCTGGCATCTCACTCTCTTTGAATCTTCTTTATCATGCTAGGATTAACAGGAAAAAGCTAAAAATTTCAGAATTGCACCGTGCAATGTGGAGATATTACTGTTTGTGCATTTACAATATTCATTGATTTTTGCCATTGAAAAACGTTTTTCATATACCAGAAATGTTTGAAGCTACTGACTGAATAAAAGGAGCTGGCATCTCACTCTCTTTGAATCTTCTTTATCATGCTAGGATTAGCAGGAAAAAGCAAAAAATTTCAGAATTGCACTTTGCAATGTGGAGATATTACTGTTTGTGCATTTACAATATTCATTGATTTTTGCCATTGAAAAACATGTTTTTCATATACCAGAAATGTTTGAAGCTACTGACTGAATGAAAGGAGCTGGCATCTCACTCTCTTTGAATCTTCTTTATCATGCTAGGATTAGCAGGAAAAAGCAAAAAATTTCAGAATTGCACTTTGCAATGTGGAGATATTACTGTTTGTGCATTTACAATATTCATTGATTTTTGCCATTGAAAAACATGTTTTTCATATACCAGAAATGTTTGAAGCTACTGACTGAATGAAAGGAGCTGGCATCTCACTCTCTTTGAATCTTCTTTATCATGCTAGGATTAACAGGAAAAAGCTAAAAATTTCAGAATTGCACCGTGCAATGTGGAGATATTACTGTTTGTGCATTTACAATATTCATTGATTTTTGCCATTGAAAAAGTTTTTCATATACCAGAAATGTTTGAAGCTACTGACTGAATAAAAGGAGCTGGCATCTCACTCTCTTTGAATCTTCTTTATCATGCTAGGATTAGCAGGAAAAAGCAAAAAATTTCAGAATTGCACTTTGCAATGTGGAGATATTACTGTTTGTGCATTTACAATATTCATTGATTTTTGCCATTGAAAAACATGTTTTTCATATACCAGAAATGTTTGAAGCTACTGACTGAATGAAAGGAGCTGGCATCTCACTCTCTTTGAATCTTCTTTATCATGCTAGGATTAACAGGAAAAAGCTAAAAATTTCAGAATTGCACCGTGCAATGTGGAGATATTACTGTTTGTGCATTTACAATATTCATTGATTTTTGCCATTGAAAAACGTTTTTCATATACCAGAAATGTTTGAAGCCACTGACTGAATAAAAGGAGCTGGCATCTCACTCTCTTTGAATCTTCTTTATCATGCTAGGATTAGCAGGAAAAAGCAAAAAATTTCAGAATTGCACCTTGCAATGTGGAGATATTACTGTTTGTGCTTTTACAATATTCATTGATTTTTGCCATTGAAAAACATGTTTTTCATATACCAGAAATGTTTGAAGCTACTGACTGAATGAAAGGAGCTGGCATCTCACTCTCTTTGAATCTTCTTTATCATGCTAGGATTAGCAGGAAAAAGCAAAAAATTTCAGAATTGCACTTTGCAATGTGGAGATATTACTGTTTGTGCATTTACAATATTCATTGATTTTTGCCATTGAAAAACATGTTTTTCATATACCAGAAATGTTTGAAGCTACTGACTGAATGAAAGGAGCTGGCATCTCACTCTCTTTGAATCTTCTTTATCATGCTAGGATTAACAGGAAAAAGCTAAAAATTTCAGAATTGCACCGTGCAATGTGGAGATATTACTGTTTGTGCATTTACAATATTCATTGATTTTTGCCATTGAAAAACGTTTTTCATATACCAGAAATGTTTGAAGCTACTGACTGAATAAAAGGAGCTGGCATCTCACTCTCTTTGAATCTTCTTTATCATGCTAGGATTAGCAGGAAAAAGCAAAAAATTTCAGAATTGCACTTTGCAATGTGGAGATATTACTGTTTGTGCATTTACAATATTCATTGATTTTTGCCATTGAAAAACATGTTTTTCATATACCAGAAATGTTTGAAGCTACTGACTGAATGAAAGGAGCTGGCATCTCACTCTCTTTGAATCTTCTTTATCATGCTAGGATTAGCAGGAAAAAGCAAAAAATTTCAGAATTGCACTTTGCAATGTGGAGATATTACTGTTTGTGCATTTACAATATTCATTGATTTTTGCCATTGAAAAACATGTTTTTCATATACCAGAAATGTTTGAAGCTACTGACTGAATGAAAGGAGCTGGCATCTCACTCTCTTTGAATCTTCTTTATCATGCTAGGATTAACAGGAAAAAGCTAAAAATTTCAGAATTGCACCGTGCAATGTGGAGATATTACTGTTTGTGCATTTACAATATTCATTGATTTTTGCCATTGAAAAAGTTTTTCATATACCAGAAATGTTTGAAGCTACTGACTGAATAAAAGGAGCTGGCATCTCACTCTCTTTGAATCTTCTTTATCATGCTAGGATTAGCAGGAAAAAGCAAAAAATTTCAGAATTGCACTTTGCAATGTGGAGATATTACTGTTTGTGCATTTACAATATTCATTGATTTTTGCCATTGAAAAACATGTTTTTCATATACCAGAAATGTTTGAAGCTACTGACTGAATGAAAGGAGCTGGCATCTCACTCTCTTTGAATCTTCTTTATCATGCTAGGATTAACAGGAAAAAGCTAAAAATTTCAGAATTGCACCGTGCAATGTGGAGATATTACTGTTTGTGCATTTACAATATTCATTGATTTTTGCCATTGAAAAACGTTTTTCATATACCAGAAATGTTTGAAGCCACTGACTGAATAAAAGGAGCTGGCATCTCACTCTCTTTGAATCTTCTTTATCATGCTAGGATTAGCAGGAAAAAGCAAAAAATTTCAGAATTGCACCTTGCAATGTGGAGATATTACTGTTTGTGCATTTACAATATTCATTGATTTTTGCCATTGAAAAACATGTTTTTCATATACCAGAAATGTTTGAAGCTACTGACTGAATGAAAGGAGCTGGCATCTCACTCTCTTTGAATCTTCTTTATCATGCTAGGATTAACAGGAA
The DNA here is from genome assembly GCF_046119375.1 of Phyllobates terribilis. Lineage (NCBI taxonomy): Eukaryota > Metazoa > Chordata > Amphibia > Anura > Dendrobatidae > Phyllobates > Phyllobates terribilis. The sequence continues at coordinate 40,792 of NW_027366149.1, forward strand.
AAAGCAAAAAATTTCAGAATTGCACCTTGCAATGTGGAGATATTACTGTTTGTGCATTTACAATATTCATTGATTTTTGCCATTGAAAAACGTTTTTCATATACCAGAAATGTTTGAAGCTACTGACTGAATGAAAGGAGCTGGCATCTCACTCTCTTTGAATCTTCTTTATCATGCTAGGATTAACAGGAAAAAGCTAAAAATTTCAGAATTGCACCGTGCAATGTGGAGATATTACTGTTTGTGCATTTACAATATTCATTGATTTTTGCCATTGAAAAACATGTTTTTCATATACCAGAAATGTTTGAAGCTACTGACTGAATGAAAGGAGCTGGCATCTCACTCTCTTTGAATCTTCTTTATCATGCTAGGATTAACAGGAAAAAGCTAAAAATTTCAGAATTGCACCGTGCAATGTGGAGATATTACTGTTTGTGCATTTACAATATTCATTGATTTTTGCCATTGAAAAACATGTTTTTCATATACCAGAAATGTTTGAAGCTACTGACTGAATGAAAGGAGCTGGCATCTCACTCTCTTTGAATCTTCTTTATCATGCTAGGATTAGCAGGAAAAAGCTAAAAATTTCAGAATTGCACCGTGCAATGTGGAGATATTACTGTTTGTGCATTTACAATATTCATTGATTTTTGCCATTGAAAAACATGTTTTTCATATACCAGAAATGTTTGAAGCTACTGACTGAATGAAAGGAGCTGGCATCTCACTCTCTTTGAATCTTCTTTATCATGCTAGGATTAGCAGGAAAAAGCAAAAAATTTCAGAATTGCACCTTGCAATGCGGAGATATTACTGTTTGTGCATTTACAATATTCATTGATTTTTGCCATTGAAAAACATGTTTTTCATATACCAGAAATGTTTGAAGCTACTGATTGAATGAAAGGAGCTGGCATCTCACTCTCTTTGAATCTTCTTTATCATGCTAGGATAAACAGGAAAAAGCAAAAAATTTCAGAATTGCACCTTGCAATGTGGAGATATTACTGTTTGTGCATTTACAATATTCATTGATTTTTGCCATTGAAAAACATGTTTTTCATATACCAGAAATGTTTGAAGCTACTGACTGAATGAAAGGAGCTGGCATCTCACTCTCTTTGAATCTTCTTTATCATGCTAGGATTAACAGGAAAAAGCTACAAATTTCAGAATTGCACCGTGCAATGTGGAGATATTACTGTTTGTGCATTTACAATATTCATTGATTTTTGCCATTGAAAAACATGGTTTTCATATACCAGAAATGTTTGAAGCTACTGACTGAATGAAAGGAGCTGGCATCTCACTCTCTTTGAATCTTCTTTATCATGCTAGGATTAGCAGGAAAAAGCAAAAAATTTCAGAATTGCACCTTGCAATGTGGAGATATTACTGTTTGTGCATTTACAATATTCATTGATTTTTGCCATTGAAAAACATGTTTTTCATATACCAGAAATGTTTGAAGCTACTGACTGAATGAAAGGAGCTGGCATCTCACTCTCTTTGAATCTTCTTTATCATGCTAGGATTAACAGGAAAAAGCTAAAAATTTCAGAATTGCACCGTGCAATGTGGAGATATTACTGTTTGTGCATTTACAATATTCATTGATTTTTGCCATTGAAAAACATGTTTTTCATATACCAGAAATGTTTGAAGCTACTGACTGAATGAAAGGAGCTGGCATCTCACTCTCTTTGAATCTTTATCATGCTAGGATTAACAGGAAAAAGCAAAAAATTTCAGAATTGCACCTTGCAATGTGGAGATATTACTGTTTGTGCATTTACAATATTCATTGATTTTTGCCATTGAAAAACATGTTTTTCATATACCAGAAATGTTTGAAGCTACTGACTGAATGAAAGGAGCTGGCATCTCACTCTCTTTGAATCTTCTTTATCATGCTAGGATTAACAGGAAAAAGCTAAAAATTTCAGAATTGCACCGTGCAATGTGGAGATATTACTGTTTGTGCATTTACAATATTCATTGATTTTTGCCATTGAAAAACATGTTTTTCATATACCAGAAATGTTTGAAGCTACTGACTGAATGAAAGGAGCTGGCATCTCACTCTCTTTGAATCTTCTTTATCATGCTAGGATTAGCAGGAAAAAGCTAAAAATTTCAGAATTGCACCGTGCAATGTGGAGATATTACTGTTTGTGCATTTACAATATTCATTGATTTTTGCCATTGAAAAACATGTTTTTCATATACCAGAAATGTTTGAAGCTACTGACTGAATGAAAGGAGCTGGCATCTCACTCTCTTTGAATCTTCTTTATCATGCTAGGATTAGCAGGAAAAAGCAAAAAATTTCAGAATTGCACCTTGCAATGCGGAGATATTACTGTTTGTGCATTTACAATATTCATTGATTTTTGCCATTGAAAAACATGTTTTTCATATACCAGAAATGTTTGAAGCTACTGATTGAATGAAAGGAGCTGGCATCTCACTCTCTTTGAATCTTCTTTATCATGCTAGGATAAACAGGAAAAAGCAAAAAATTTCAGAATTGCACCTTGCAATGTGGAGATATTACTGTTTGTGCATTTACAATATTCATTGATTTTTGCCATTGAAAAACATGTTTTTCATATACCAGAAATGTTTGAAGCTACTGACTGAATGAAAGGAGCTGGCATCTCACTCTCTTTGAATCTTCTTTATCATGCTAGGATTAACAGGAAAAAGCTACAAATTTCAGAATTGCACCGTGCAATGTGGAGATATTACTGTTTGTGCATTTACAATATTCATTGATTTTTGCCATTGAAAAACATGGTTTTCATATACCAGAAATGTTTGAAGCTACTGACTGAATGAAAGGAGCTGGCATCTCACTCTCTTTGAATCTTCTTTATCATGCTAGGATTAGCAGGAAAAAGCAAAAAATTTCAGAATTGCACCTTGCAATGTGGAGATATTACTGTTTGTGCATTTACAATATTCATTGATTTTTGCCATTGAAAAACATGTTTTTCATATACCAGAAATGTTTGAAGCTACTGACTGAATGAAAGGAGCTGGCATCTCACTCTCTTTGAATCTTCTTTATCATGCTAGGATTAACAGGAAAAAGCTAAAAATTTCAGAATTGCACCGTGCAATGTGGAGATATTACTGTTTGTGCATTTACAATATTCATTGATTTTTGCCATTGAAAAACATGTTTTTCATATACCAGAAATGTTTGAAGCTACTGACTGAATGAAAGGAGCTGGCATCTCACTCTCTTTGAATCTTTATCATGCTAGGATTAACAGGAAAAAGCAAAAAATTTCAGAATTGCACCTTGCAATGTGGAGATATTACTGTTTGTGCATTTACAATATTCATTGATTTTTGCCATTGAAAAACATGTTTTTCATATACCAGAAATGTTTGAAGCTACTGACTGAATGAAAGGAGCTGGCATCTCACTCTCTTTGAATCTTCTTTATCATGCTAGGATTAACAGGAAAAAGCTAAAAATTTCAGAATTGCACCGTGCAATGTGGAGATATTACTGTTTGTGCATTTACAATATTCATTGATTTTTGCCATTGAAAAACATGTTTTTCATATACCAGAAATGTTTGAAGCTACTGACTGAATGAAAGGAGCTGGCATCTCACTCTCTTTGAATCTTCTTTATCATGCTAGGATTAGCAGGAAAAAGCAAAAAATTTCAGAATTGCACCTTGCAATGTGGAGATATTACTGTTTGTGCATTTACAATATTCATTGATTTTTGCCATTGAAAAACATGTTTTTCATATACCAGAAATGTTTGAAGCTACTGACTGAATGAAAGGAGCTGGCATCTCACTCTCTTTGAATCTTCTTTATCATGCTAGGATTAACAGGAAAAAGCTAAAAATTTCAGAATTGCACCGTGCAATGTGGAGATATTACTGTTTGTGCTTTTACAATATTCATTGATTTTTGCCATTGAAAAACATGTTTTTCATATACCAGAAATGTTTGAAGCTACTGACTGAATGAAAGGAGCTGGCATCTCACTCTCTTTGTTTTACCATATTTTTTTATTTTTAATAAACAATTTAACAGGGGAATAACACACGTAGCATAAAAGTAGTGACAAAAGAATATTCATAATAAGGGAAAAATTCTGAGGGAAGGGAAAGGGAAAGGGAACAAACGGGAATGGATAATCAGGAAAGATGGGAGAAATTTGTTCATCAAATAGTATATACGATAATACAGAAATTTGAACACTTTAAACACACATTACTATCATTAGCAAAAATTAAACATATTAATGAGCTAAACACGACACACATTAAGATGTTCCAGCGTTATGAGAGGGTTGAGGGAATTTAGTGAGCCAAATATCCCACTTCCTAGAAAATTTAAGTAAATTATTGTTGATAAGGGCAAATCTGAGTTCAAATATTCTATGGAGATTCATCTTATCAACTAAGTCCTCCAAAGTGGGGACATGTGACTTTCTCCAATAAAAAGCCAATGCGTTCTTACACACTGAAAATAAGTGAATCACCAAAGATCTTTCAAACGACTTATATGGTTCGAGATCTAAGGATAGTAAAGCCATTTGAGGGGTCAATACTACAGGTCTGCCTAAAAGGTCATCTACCAAAGAAGAGATCTGAGCCCATAGGTTCCGGATTTTAGGGCAGCTCCAAAAGAGATGTAAAAGATCTCCCCTAAGGCCGCACTCCCTCCAACAAAGGGGAGAGTTGCTGGGCTTTATATGGTGAAGCCTGATTGGAGTGTAATACCATCTGGTTAGAATTTTGAAGTAAGCCTCTTGTAAGGGCATAGATATATTAGAGGCTTGAGAAAAAAGAACAGCACTCTCCCATTGATCGGATTGGAAATTGAGTTTTAGATCTTTTTCCCAGCGTATCATGTAGAGGTGTTTTTGGAAGGAAAGATCATTATTGAAGCTGTTATATATGTGTCTCAGGCTCCAAAAAATTTTGTGGGATGGGTTGCTTAACAGGTTCACCGAGGTTTCAGAAACAATAAGTTTACCAGAAATAAATTCCAGAATAATGCTCTTTAAATGAGAGTATAAAAAGAAATCAGAGGAAGGTAAGTTGAATCTTTTTTTAAGAGTTTGGAAAGGAATAAAGGCAGAAGCTTCATAGAAGTCTCCAATTTTCCTTAACCCTTTATTGTCCCACTGATCTGGAATGGAAGAGTTATACAGATCAGCAACAAAACCAATTGGAAAATTTTTGACAAAAGAAAACTTATCCATATCAGAATCTCTTAGGGGACTCTTTTTCTTTCTTTTGGCGATTTTTTTCCAGGCGTCAATAATCGCCTGGAAAATAGGATGGGAAGAATCATGAGTGCACTGTTTAAAGAGATGCCTAAGTAACAATTCACGGGGAGAAGAGCCATTATTTAAGAAGGTCTCCAGAGTCATCCAAGCTGGGGGACTGTCAGAATTAAACCAATTACTGCTCTGTTTGATGAGGTTTGTCAAATAGTAAGCGGAAATATTAGGGTGGCTCAGACCTCCGTTGCACTTATTCTTGTACAATATATCTGCAGATATCCTCGCACGTTTATTATCCCAGACATAGGAATTAATCTGATTTTGAATTTTTTGAATAAAGATGTGAGAAATAGTTAAAGGTAAGTTGCGGAAAAAATACAAGATTTTGGGTAGAACAAACATCTTAATAGAGAGGACTCTACCCCACCATGACAAATCTCTTTTCAAAAATTCCATCAAATCTCCACGGACGATATCCTCAATCAGAACCAGGTTGTCAGAAATTGTTGAGTTAATAGTTTTACCAATACTGATCCCCAAATAAGTCAGATTGCGTTTAGCCAAACCGAAGGAAAATCTCGAGTGTAAAACCTCTCTCGTCTGGCGGTCCAGATTAATGTTTAAAAGTTTAGACTTCTCATTATTGATCTTAAAATAAGAAATCTGAGAGAATAGTTCTAGAACCTTCGAAACTTCCGCAACCGAATTTACTGGGTCCAGCAAGGAAAGCATAACATCATCTGCAAAGAGGCCAATTTTAAATTCTCGAGATGGGGTAGAAATCCCCCTAATGTCAGTGTTTTCTCTAATCCTCTGTGCCAAAGGCTCCATAGCCAGGACAAAGAGAAGGGGGGAAAGTGGGCAACCCTGTCTAGTACCATTTGTGATAGGGATTGGATTTGAGAGATAATTGTTAACATAAATTTTTGCTTGGGGGTTAGAATAGAGGGCCATAATTGAAGAGAGAAATTTGTTATCAAAACCGAATTTAATAAGGGTGAGTTTAAGGTATAGCCAATTTAACCTGTCGAAAGCTTTTTCAGCGTCTAAAGCAAGCAATGAAGTTGGGAGTTTCGCCGTATTTATCACCTTAATAATATTCAGAAGTCTTCTAGAGCCATCAGTTGCTTGCCTCCCACCAACGAAGCCAATCTGATCGTCGTTGATGAGAGATGGGAGAATAGTCGATAAACGATTGGCCAGAATTTTCGAATATATCTTAATATCAGTGTTAATTAGCGAAATGGGCCTATAATTTTTAACATTATCTCTCTCATCCTTAGACTTGGGTATTAGGGTAATGGTGGCTTCCAGCATTTCTGAGGGGAAGGAGCTTATTGAGGAAGCATGATTGAAAATTTTCGTGAGAGGGGAGGAAAGTAGGTCACAAAAAGTTTTATAATACTCATTGATGAACCCATCTGGACCCGGAGCCCTGAAATCTTTAAGTTGCTTTATTGTGTTAATAATTTCAAGGTTAGAAAAAGGCTTATTCAATGACTCGTGATCCAGAGGGCTCAATTTCGGTAGGTTAATGGAGGATAAAAATTTGTTGATTGCATCTGGGTGAGGATGGGAGATTAGAGGATCAGTTTTGATGTTGTAGAGTTTTTTGTAAAAATTTGCAAACTGGTTCACTATATCTTTAGGGTGGCAAAACGTTATTCCACTATTGTTTTTTATTTTATCTATTCTATTAATTGCTCTTTTACATTTGACTAGGCGGGCCATAAAGTGGGTAGGTTTATTTAGAGCCGCATAGTAATTAAATTTTGATTTCCGAATAATTGCATCATAGGAGGAAGAAATTTCTGATTTTAGCTCTACCCTTAAATTTGAGAGCTCTTTTTGAATTATTGGGGAAGGGGAAGGAAGATTAATTTGCTCTAATTCTTTTTCCCTAATCAGTTTTTGAAGAGAATTAATTTTTGATCTTTTTTCTTTTTTTTCAGATGAGGATATCTGCATTAGTACACCACGTAGGACGGCCTTGTGAGCGCACCAACTGGAGAAGGGATTAGATAAATCTGGGGTATCGTTCTCCCTAAAATAATCAGAAATAGCTTTTTCAATAATTTTTTTGTTCTTGGGGTTATGAATAAGTGAAGATCTACATTTCCAAAGAAATCCATTTTTAATAAGAGGACCAATATGAATTTCACATGACGTAGGGGCATGATCTGATAGAGACCTAAGGCCTATAGATACGTTAGAGAATTTGGGTAAAGAAAAGACATCAGTTATTATTAAGTCAATTCTAGAGGCCGTTTGGTGCGCATCCGAAAAGTGGGAGAATTCTTTGGAGGTAGTTTGCAGACATCTAAATGTATCAAATAGTTCATTTTTATAAAGCCAATTATTTAGCGTTGGGTATAGGTGACGGCTGGGGGAGGAAGAGTCCATATGCCCGTCCGGGACCATGTTGAAGTCTCCTAAAAAAATCAATTCGCCTCTCCTAACCTCTTCAACCTTTCTAAAAACCTTGTTCAAAAAGGGTATTTGCTTTTTATTTGGGGCGTATAAGTTAACAACAGTGCACTCATGATTATTCAGTTTACAGAGCAATATATGGAACCTTCCATTGACATCTTTATGCTGATCTAAAAACTCAAATGGGACAGAATCTCTGATCACTGTAGCTACACCAGCTTTTTTCCGGTCGCTAGTGGATTCAAATATATGAGGGTAGCGTTTATGGGTGAAAGTAGGGTGTTTCCCCTCGGCAAACCTTGTCTCCTGAAGACACGCAACATCAGCACCAAGATGACCCAATTCCTTCCAAAGGGAGAATCTCTTATTGGGACTGTTTAGGCCTCTTACATTATAGGTGATGATCTTGATAGGCATAGGTAAATTAGTAATCAAAGTAAGCCAAAAGGAGAGGGGTCAGTTGGTCCAACAAATTCCCAAAAAATAAGAATCAACCGACAATCAAAGCTGGAATACAATATCTCTAATATTAATTCAAAGATAGTGATAACAATAACCAAGTATTCAAAGAAAAAAGAAAAAACGAATCAAAAAATCTCCTGAGGGAACCTTCGCCGTAAAGGTTCTCCCTCAGATTGGGGGGAAAAATAATGTGGACAAACCATGAAGGCTAAATGTAAAGAAGAATGATAAATTTACTATAGCATGTTAGGTGAGGTGATAGAGTGAGTTTAATTTTTAAAGAGGGCTCCCGAGGAAGTGGTATTTCTCATTTCAGCGGTGGGGTGCCTTTGTAACTTTGTAGGGAATATCTTTTATAAAATCAAAGAATTTAGGGCCTTCATCAGGATCTGTAAGAGTAAATGTTTTCCCGTTAAAGAAAATCAGCAACTTTACTGGAAAGCCCCACCTATACGGGATATTCATATCCCTCAGTCTATCTGTGGTCAATTTGTATGACCTTCTCGTATCCATGGTTTCTTTGGAAAAATCTGAGAAGATTTTTAGGTGCGAGAAAGGCTCTGGAAAAGTCCTGTTTTCCCTAATATAGTTCAAGATTTTCTCTTTGGTCGAGAAAAAATGTAACCTAGCTATTACATCTCTAGGAAGATCCGAGGAGATGGAGGTCGGACGAAATAAGCGATGGGCCCTATCAATGATAAGATCCTGCTCAGAAAGGGATGGGATTGTCTTATGAAATAAGTCTTTGACAAAAGCCGAAATATCTGAGGGAAAAACGTCCTCAGATATGCCTCTAATCTTCAAGTTATTTCTTCTACTTCTATCCTCCAAATCTGCAACTTTTAATCTGAGTCTTTTAAGCTCAGATTTAATTTCTAGATTGTCAGAAGAGACAGACTCTACCCTTCCCTCCACCGTTTCAAGTCTTTTAGTATTTTCCTCCAGTTTAAGACCAAAAGCTTCCAAAGTAGATTTCATGGTGTCTACCTGTTTCTCGAAGCCCAGTTTCATATTTCTGTCAATCGTCTTTAAAAGATTGTCCAGATATGAACCAAGATCGGTATTTCCCAACTCTTGTGAAATGGGCATTTTGACCGGGACACTAGGCGTAGGGTCTGAGGACGAAGGGGAAAAGTCCTTTTTAGCACGCCTCTTATCTGGACTAGGATTAGGAGACGTGTCCGAGGATTCCTCCTCCGAACTCGTAGCCAGTGAAGAATACTTGTTGCTCCAAGCTCCTGGGTCCCTTCTCTTTGATGAGATGGAAATATCCATCTCTTCCGCTTTTTTTTCTTTAACTACGATAGAAGGGGCAGGTTTAGCATCAGGGATTCTCTGAGGTTTTGGAGATAATAGACTTTTAGAAGGTTCTTTGGTGGGAGAGCTTACTTTAGAACTCTGTCTGTCTTCCGGATTTCTATGAGGTGATCTGGACTTAAGTGGACTGATAGTATTGACAGCATCTTCAGATGGGTTTGAAAATGAAAAGCGTTGGGAGGACTTCGCTCTTACCGCACTAGTTTTATGGGGAGCTTCCAAAGACTTTTGGGTATTTTTTTTATTAGTCGCCATTATGAAATATCAGACCTATAGGTGTATATATAAAAAAAAAAAAAAACAGTAAAAAGACACTAGAAATATTTGACCTAAAAAGTAGACAAAAGACTTTAGGGTTGCAGAATGACTGGGAACAGTGGCTAGAAGAAATTTGCGTTAAACAAATATCAATCCGACAAAAGGCGAACAATACCCTTAAAAACTGCAGAGTTATATACCCCCTAGAATGCAACCCTTTAAATGTAAATCACAATCAAAAATATCAAAGAAATAATGAAATTGACCTGGGAGATAAAAATAAAAGGCACATATATTTTTAGCAGAAAGCTAATTATTATGGAGGCTTGCAGATCTGTAGAGTTCCATGAGCACCAACTGGTATATATATATCCGGTAGCGTAGATACAGTATGTATATATACAGGCAAAAACAGATCCTCCTATCCCCCCCCTCCCCTCAGGATCAAGTCTCACAGTCAAGATGATAATACACCGTTTGGTGTTTAAAAGACCTCTGTATCAGTACTGATATAAAATCAGCACCATGGACAGCAGTGCAGATCGAGGCTGTAGCAGAAGGCAGGAGATTTGACTAATACAAGATCAGCACCTTGGACAGCAGTGTAGAGCGACGCTGCAGCAGGGGACAGGAGAATTTGATTAATATAGAATCAGCACCATGGACAGCAGTGCAGAGCCACGCTGCAGCAGGGGGCGGGAGAATTTAAAACTGATCAGCTGATTCTGGATGCCGGGACACTGAAGGACAGCGGTGCTGCTGCAGCGCAGGACCAGGGGCAGACCAGAGCGCGGCGGCGCTACCACAATAGGGGGAGGCAGTCACAGGGGTCTGCAGGGTCCAGAGACCGGAGGGACACAGTCAGCAGAGCGGCACAGCGGGGGTAAATGGAACGGAGGGGGAGGACCAGTGGCACCTGTCAGTTAAAGGCAGGGAGGAGCAAAACGGCCCCCCCAGCAGCAGGAGGGAGATATCCCCGCCAATAAATCAGCCCCAGGTGCTGCGGGGTGAGAGCCCTATATACCGGAGGTGCCGGTCTGTGAAGAGGCAGGAGCAGAGCGGCTCCGGAGTAGAGGAGGGGGCACCACCACCACCGGAACAGCCTCTGAACCCAGGGAACAGCCGCACAGAGGAGCAGGGAGCCCGGTCGCAGACACAGGAAGTGCCTGTCAGCAGAAGGGAGAGAGGGACAGAACTGCTCCGCAATGGAAGAGGGGACACCGCTGCCACCAGGTCTCAATTAACAACCCCACGGAGTCACAGTAAGAGCCCTCAGGGCTTATCTGACCTTATTAGATGCTGTATGCTGCTCAGCACCAGTCGGGACCTCTTAATAGCCGCCACAGCTGTAAGCAGAGCCAGGTCCTCGGGCTGCCGCCGGCGTCTTGATGCAGGAAGGGTCCTGTAGCTTAGAAGCCGAGGGTAAATCCTCCGGGAGCGGGGGTCTTGCCAGTCATCTCAGGGGTCCGGTCTCACGGTCTTGTTACTTGACTGCAGATCCGGAGAGTTCCTGGGGTCCGCGATCCTCCACAGACTGCACCGGCCGGTGTTTTCACTTCCGGAGTCCTGTCACCGGTCGCAGCTGATAGCGGGGTGACCTGCAGGCAGGAGCAATTTATAAGCTGGCAACCCGGTGCAGAAGTGTATCCTTTAGGGGTATAGGGTCCCGGGGGTCCTGTCAAATCCTCTTTGGGGGTCTCCTCACTTAAAGTCCCCGGGGTCCACAATCTTCTATACACAGCGCTGGGCGGTGGAATCGCTGCAGGAGTCCCGTCACCGGTCGCAGTTGTCAGCTGGGTGACTTGTAAGCAGGGACAATTTGCAGGGTGGTAATCCGATGCAGCAATGTAGCTTTTCGAGGTGCTGGGTCCCGTGGGTCCGTCAGATCTCAGTCCTTGTTACTTTTAAACACAGACTGCATAAGGTGAATGACTGATTTTCCCCAGTGGGGCTATTCTGGGTGCCGGGTCAGTATAGGTTATCCCTGCATACGGCAATCAGCCGATTCACGGGGCTCTGGTGCCACCGGCTTCAAGATATAAATTCTACAGAGTCTGCTCAGTAACACCCGGAAAGCTGTGCTCTAAAGTCCGGAGGTAGGGAGAGGAGGGGTCCCTTTGCAGAGACACACAGACCTGCAAGCCTGCAGGACTATGTCACAATAGCCACGACTGGAATGAAATCAAGGACGCACCTCACTGCTTCCAAATGAAATATCTCCTGGAATAACGGGTCAGGGAGAGTCTTTTTAGTATCCAGATGATCCTTAGGCTTTAAGAAGTTTGTCCATGCCAAAATTGAGTGAATAAATCCTCTTAAGTTGCTTTTATCGTCGCTTTGTAGTTTTAGCCCTCATGGAGCTCAGACCTATGCTGCCATCCTGGTCTGTGCCTAAGCCACGCCCCCATCTCACTCTCTTTGAATCTTCTTTATCATGCTAGGATTAGCAGGAAAAAGCAAAAAATTTCAGAATTGCACTTTGCAATGTGGAGATATTACTGTTTGTGCATTTACAATATTCATTGATTTTTGCCATTGAAAAACATGTTTTTCATATACCAGAAATGTTTGAAGCTACTGACTGAATGAAAGGAGCTGGCATCTCACTCTCTTTGAATCTTCTTTATCATGCTAGGATTAACAGGAAAAAGCTAAAAATTTCAGAATTGCACCGTGCAATGTGGAGATATTACTGTTTGTGCTTTTACAATATTCATTGATTTTTGCCATTGAAAAACATGTTTTTCATATACCAGAAATGTTTGAAGCTACTGACTGAATGAAAGGAGCTGGCATCTCACTCTCTTTGAATCTTCTTTATCATGCTAGGATTAGCAGGAAAAAGCAAAAAATTTCAGAATTGCACTTTGCAATGTGGAGATATTACTGTTTGTGCATTTACAATATTCATTGATTTTTGCCATTGAAAAACATGTTTTTCATATACCAGAAATGTTTGAAGCTACTGACTGAATGAAAGGAGCTGGCATCTCACTCTCTTTGAATCTTCTTTATCATGCTAGGATTAACAGGAAAAAGCTAAAAATTTCAGAATTGCACCGTGCAATGTGGAGATATTACTGTTTGTGCATTTACAATATTCATTGATTTTTGCCATTGAAAAACGTTTTTCATATACCAGAAATGTTTGAAGCTACTGACTGAATAAAAGGAGCTGGCATCTCACTCTCTTTGAATCTTCTTTATCATGCTAGGATTAGCAGGAAAAAGCAAAAAATTTCAGAATTGCACTTTGCAATGTGGAGATATTACTGTTTGTGCATTTACAATATTCATTGATTTTTGCCATTGAAAAACATGTTTTTCATATACCAGAAATGTTTGAAGCTACTGACTGAATGAAAGGAGCTGGCATCTCACTCTCTTTGAATCTTCTTTATCATGCTAGGATTAACAGGAAAAAGCTAAAAATTTCAGAATTGCACCGTGCAATGTGGAGATATTACTGTTTGTGCATTTACAATATTCATTGATTTTTGCCATTGAAAAACGTTTTTCATATACCAGAAATGTTTGAAGCTACTGACTGAATAAAAGGAGCTGGCATCTCACTCTCTTTGAATCTTCTTTATCATGCTAGGATTAGCAGGAAAAAGCAAAAAATTTCAGAATTGCACCTTGCAATGTGGAGATATTACTGTTTGTGCATTTACAATATTCATTGATTTTTGCCATTGAAAAACATGTTTTTCATATACCAGAAATGTTTGAAGCTACTGACTGAATGAAAGGAGCTGGCATCTCACTCTCTTTGAATCTTCTTTATCATGCTAGGATTAACAGGAAAAAGCAAAAAATTTCAGAATTGCACCTTGCAATGTGGAGATATTACTGTTTGTGCATTTACAATATTCATTGATTTTTGCCATTGAAAAACATGTTTTTCATATACCAGAAATGTTTGAAGCTACTGACTGAATGAAAGGAGCTGGCATCTCACTCTCTTTGAATCTTCTTTATCATGCTAGGATTAACAGGAAAAAGCTAAAAATTTCAGAATTGCACCGTGCAATGTGGAGATATTACTGTTTGTGCATTTACAATATTCATTGATTTTTGCCATTGAAAAACATGTTTTTCATATACCAGAAATGTTTGAAGCTACTGACTGAATGAAAGGAGCTGGCATCTCACTCTCTTTGAATCTTCTTTATCATGCTAGGATTAACAGGAAAAAGCAAAAAATTTCAGAATTGCACCTTGCAATGTGGAGATATTACTGTTTGTGCATTTACAATATTCATTGATTTTTGCCATTGAAAAACATGTTTTTCATATACCAGAAATGTTTGAAGCTACTGACTGAATGAAAGGAGCTGGCATCTCACTCTCTTTGAATCTTCTTTATCATGCTAGGATTAACAGGAAAAAGCTAAAAATTTCAGAATTGCACCGTGCAATGTGGAGATATTACTGTTTGTGCATTTACAATATTCATTGATTTTTGCCATTGAAAAACATGTTTTTCATATACCAGAAATGTTTGAAGCTACTGACTGAATGAAAGGAGCTGGCATCTCACTCTCTTTGAATCTTCTTTATCATGCTAGGATTAACAGGAAAAAGCTAAAAATTTCAGAATTGCACCGTGCAATGTGGAGATATTACTGTTTGTGCATTTACAATATTCATTGATTTTTGCCATTGAAAAACATGTTTTTCATATACCAGAAATGTTTGAAGCTACTGACTGAATGAAAGGAGCTGGCATCTCACTCTCTTTGAATCTTCTTTATCATGCTAGGATTAGCAGGAAAAAGCTAAAAATTTCAGAATTGCACCGTGCAATGTGGAGATATTACTGTTTGTGCATTTACAATATTCATTGATTTTTGCCATTGAAAAACATGTTTTTCATATACCAGAAATGTTTGAAGCTACTGACTGAATGAAAGGAGCTGGCATCTCACTCTCTTTGAATCTTCTTTATCATGCTAGGATTAGCAGGAAAAAGCAAAAAATTTCAGAATTGCACCTTGCAATGCGGAGATATTACTGTTTGTGCATTTACAATATTCATTGATTTTTGCCATTGAAAAACATGTTTTTCATATACCAGAAATGTTTGAAGCTACTGATTGAATGAAAGGAGCTGGCATCTCACTCTCTTTGAATCTTCTTTATCATGCTAGGATTAACAGGAAAAAGCAAAAAATTTCAGAATTGCACCTTGCAATGTGGAGATATTACTGTTTGTGCATTTACAATATTCATTGATTTTTGCCATTGAAAAACATGTTTTTCATATACCAGAAATGTTTGAAGCTACTGACTGAATGAAAGGAGCTGGCATCTCACTCTCTTTGAATCTTCTTTATCATGCTAGGATTAACAGGAAAAAGCTACAAATTTCAGAATTGCACCGTGCAATGTGGAGATATTACTGTTTGTGCATTTACAATATTCATTGATTTTTGCCATTGAAAAACATGGTTTTCATATACCAGAAATGTTTGAAGCTACTGACTGAATGAAAGGAGCTGGCATCTCACTCTCTTTGAATCTTCTTTATCATGCTAGGATTAGCAGGAAAAAGCAAAAAATTTCAGAATTGCACCTTGCAATGTGGAGATATTACTGTTTGTGCATTTACAATATTCATTGATTTTTGCCATTGAAAAACATGTTTTTCATATACCAGAAATGTTTGAAGCTACTGACTGAATGAAAGGAGCTGGCATCTCACTCTCTTTGAATCTTCTTTATCATGCTAGGATTAACAGGAAAAAGCTAAAAATTTCAGAATTGCACCGTGCAATGTGGAGATATTACTGTTTGTGCATTTACAATATTCATTGATTTTTGCCATTGAAAAACATGTTTTTCATATACCAGAAATGTTTGAAGCTACTGACTGAATGAAAGGAGCTGGCATCTCACTCTCTTTGAATCTTCTTTATCATGCTAGGATTAACAGGAAAAAGCAAAAAATTTCAGAATTGCACCTTGCAATGTGGAGATATTACTGTTTGTGCATTTACAATATTCATTGATTTTTGCCATTGAAAAACATGTTTTTCATATACCAGAAATGTTTGAAGCTACTGACTGAATGAAAGGAGCTGGCATCTCACTCTCTTTGAATCTTCTTTATCATGCTAGGATTAACAGGAAAAAGCTAAAAATTTCAGAATTGCACCGTGCAATGTGGAGATATTACTGTTTGTGCATTTACAATATTCATTGATTTTTGCCATTGAAAAACATGTTTTTCATATACCAGAAATGTTTGAAGCTACTGACTGAATGAAAGGAGCTGGCATCTCACTCTCTTTGAATCTTCTTTATCATGCTAGGATTAGCAGGAAAAAGCAAAAAATTTCAGAATTGCACCTTGCAATGTGGAGATATTACTGTTTGTGCATTTACAATATTCATTGATTTTTGCCATTGAAAAACATGTTTTTCATATACCAGAAATGTTTGAAGCTACTGACTGAATGAAAGGAGCTGGCATCTCACTCTCTTTGAATCTTCTTTATCATGCTAGGATTAACAGGAAAAAGCTAAAAATTTCAGAATTGCACCGTGCAATGTGGAGATATTACTGTTTGTGCTTTTACAATATTCATTGATTTTTGCCATTGAAAAACATGTTTTTCATATACCAGAAATGTTTGAAGCTACTGACTGAATGAAAGGAGCTGGCATCTCACTCTCTTTGAATCTTCTTTATCATGCTAGGATTAGCAGGAAAAAGCAAAAAATTTCAGAATTGCACCTTGCAATGCGGAGATATTACTGTTTGTGCATTTACAATATTCATTGATTTTTGCCATTGAAAAACATGTTTTTCATATACCAGAAATGTTTGAAGCTACTGACTGAATGAAAGGAGCTGGCATCTCACTCTCTTTGAATCTTCTTTATCATGCTAGGATTAACAGGAAAAAGCAAAAAATTTCAGAATTGCACCTTGCAATGTGGAGATATTACTGTTTGTGCATTTACAATATTCATTGATTTTTGCCATTGAAAAACGTTTTTCATATACCAGAAATGTTTGAAGCTACTGACTGAATGAAAGGAGCTGGCATCTCACTCTCTTTGAATCTTCTTTATCATGCTAGGATTAACAGGAAAAAGCTAAAAATTTCAGAATTGCACCGTGCAATGTGGAGATATTACTGTTTGTGCATTTACAATATTCATTGATTTTTGCCATTGAAAAACATGTTTTTCATATACCAAAAATGTTTGAAGCTACTGACTGAATGAAAGGAGCTGGCATCTCACTCTCTTTGAATCTTCTTTATCATGCTAGGATTAGCAGGAAAAAGCAAAAAATTTCAGAATTGCACCTTGCAATGTGGAGATATTACTGTTTGTGCATTTACAATATTCACTGATTTTTGCCATTGAAAAACATGTTTTTCATATACCAGAAATGTTTGAAGCTACTGACTGAATGAAAGGAGCTGGCATCTCACTCTCTTTGAATCTTTATCATGCTAGGATTAACAGGAAAAAGCTAAAAATTTCAGAATTGCACCGTGCAATGTGGAGATATTACTGTTTGTGCATTTACAATATTCATTGATTTTTGCCATTGAAAAACGTTTTTCATATACCAGAAATGTTTGAAGCTACTGACTGAATGAAAGGAGCTGGCATCTCACTCTCTTTGAATCTTCTTTATCATGCTAGGATTAGCAGGAAAAAGCAAAAAATTTCAGAATTGCACCTTGCAATGTGGAGATATTACTGTTTGTGCATTTACAATATTCATTGATTTTTGCCATTGAAAAACATGTTTTTCATATACCAGAAATGTTTGAAGCTACTGACTGAATGAAAGGAGCTGGCATCTCACTCTCTTTGAATCTTCTTTATCATGCTAGGATTAACAGGAAAAAGCTAAAAATTTCAGAATTGCACCGTGCAATGTGGAGATATTACTGTTTGTGCATTTACAATATTCATTGATTTTTGCCATTGAAAAACGTTTTTCATATACCAGAAATGTTTGAAGCTACTGACTGAATAAAAGGAGCTGGCATCTCACTCTCTTTGAATCTTCTTTATCATGCTAGGATTAGCAGGAAAAAGCAAAAAATTTCAGAATTGCACCTTGCAATGTGGAGATATTACTGTTTGTGCATTTACAATATTCATTGATTTTTGCCATTGAAAAACATGTTTTTCATATACCAGAAATGTTTGAAGCTACTGACTGAATGAAAGGAGCTGGCATCTCACTCTCTTTGAATCTTCTTTATCATGCTAGGATTAACAGGAAAAAGCAAAAAATTTCAGAATTGCACCTTGCAATGTGGAGATATTACTGTTTGTGCATTTACAATATTCATTGATTTTTGCCATTGAAAAACATGTTTTTCATATACCAGAAATGTTTGAAGCTACTGACTGAATGAAAGGAGCTGGCATCTCACTCTCTTTGAATCTTCTTTATCATGCTAGGATTAACAGGAAAAAGCTAAAAATTTCAGAATTGCACCGTGCAATGTGGAGATATTACTGTTTGTGCATTTACAATATTCATTGATTTTTGCCATTGAAAAACATGTTTTTCATATACCAGAAATGTTTGAAGCTACTGACTGAATGAAAGGAGCTGGCATCTCACTCTCTTTGAATCTTCTTTATCATGCTAGGATTAACAGGAAAAAGCAAAAAATTTCAGAATTGCACCTTGCAATGTGGAGATATTACTGTTTGTGCATTTACAATATTCATTGATTTTTGCCATTGAAAAACATGTTTTTCATATACCAGAAATGTTTGAAGCTACTGACTGAATGAAAGGAGCTGGCATCTCACTCTCTTTGAATCTTCTTTATCATGCTAGGATTAACAGGAAAAAGCTAAAAATTTCAGAATTGCACCGTGCAATGTGGAGATATTACTGTTTGTGCATTTACAATATTCATTGATTTTTGCCATTGAAAAACATGTTTTTCATATACCAGAAATGTTTGAAGCTACTGACTGAATGAAAGGAGCTGGCATCTCACTCTCTTTGAATCTTCTTTATCATGCTAGGATTAACAGGAAAAAGCTAAAAATTTCAGAATTGCACCGTGCAATGTGGAGATATTACTGTTTGTGCATTTACAATATTCATTGATTTTTGCCATTGAAAAACATGTTTTTCATATACCAGAAATGTTTGAAGCTACTGACTGAATGAAAGGAGCTGGCATCTCACTCTCTTTGAATCTTCTTTATCATGCTAGGATTAGCAGGAAAAAGCTAAAAATTTCAGAATTGCACCGTGCAATGTGGAGATATTACTGTTTGTGCATTTACAATATTCATTGATTTTTGCCATTGAAAAACATGTTTTTCATATACCAGAAATGTTTGAAGCTACTGACTGAATGAAAGGAGCTGGCATCTCACTCTCTTTGAATCTTCTTTATCATGCTAGGATTAGCAGGAAAAAGCAAAAAATTTCAGAATTGCACCTTGCAATGCGGAGATATTACTGTTTGTGCATTTACAATATTCATTGATTTTTGCCATTGAAAAACATGTTTTTCATATACCAGAAATGTTTGAAGCTACTGATTGAATGAAAGGAGCTGGCATCTCACTCTCTTTGAATCTTCTTTATCATGCTAGGATTAACAGGAAAAAGCAAAAAATTTCAGAATTGCACCTTGCAATGTGGAGATATTACTGTTTGTGCATTTACAATATTCATTGATTTTTGCCATTGAAAAACATGTTTTTCATATACCAGAAATGTTTGAAGCTACTGACTGAATGAAAGGAGCTGGCATCTCACTCTCTTTGAATCTTCTTTATCATGCTAGGATTAACAGGAAAAAGCTACAAATTTCAGAATTGCACCGTGCAATGTGGAGATATTACTGTTTGTGCATTTACAATATTCATTGATTTTTGCCATTGAAAAACATGGTTTTCATATACCAGAAATGTTTGAAGCTACTGACTGAATGAAAGGAGCTGGCATCTCACTCTCTTTGAATCTTCTTTATCATGCTAGGATTAGCAGGAAAAAGCAAAAAATTTCAGAATTGCACCTTGCAATGTGGAGATATTACTGTTTGTGCATTTACAATATTCATTGATTTTTGCCATTGAAAAACATGTTTTTCATATACCAGAAATGTTTGAAGCTACTGACTGAATGAAAGGAGCTGGCATCTCACTCTCTTTGAATCTTCTTTATCATGCTAGGATTAACAGGAAAAAGCTAAAAATTTCAGAATTGCACCGTGCAATGTGGAGATATTACTGTTTGTGCATTTACAATATTCATTGATTTTTGCCATTGAAAAACATGTTTTTCATATACCAGAAATGTTTGAAGCTACTGACTGAATGAAAGGAGCTGGCATCTCACTCTCTTTGAATCTTCTTTATCATGCTAGGATTAACAGGAAAAAGCAAAAAATTTCAGAATTGCACCTTGCAATGTGGAGATATTACTGTTTGTGCATTTACAATATTCATTGATTTTTGCCATTGAAAAACATGTTTTTCATATACCAGAAATGTTTGAAGCTACTGACTGAATGAAAGGAGCTGGCATCTCACTCTCTTTGAATCTTCTTTATCATGCTAGGATTAACAGGAAAAAGCTAAAAATTTCAGAATTGCACCGTGCAATGTGGAGATATTACTGTTTGTGCATTTACAATATTCATTGATTTTTGCCATTGAAAAACATGTTTTTCATATACCAGAAATGTTTGAAGCTACTGACTGAATGAAAGGAGCTGGCATCTCACTCTCTTTGAATCTTCTTTATCATGCTAGGATTAGCAGGAAAAAGCAAAAAATTTCAGAATTGCACCTTGCAATGAGGAGATATTACTGTTTGTGCATTTACAATATTCATTGATTTTTGCCATTGAAAAACATGTTTTTCATATACCAGAAATGTTTGAAGCTACTGACTGAATGAAAGGAGCTGGCATCTCACTCTCTTTGAATCTTCTTTATCATGCTAGGATTAACAGGAAAAAGCTAAAAATTTCAGAATTGCACCGTGCAATGTGGAGATATTACTGTTTGTGCTTTTACAATATTCATTGATTTTTGCCATTGAAAAACATGTTTTTCATATACCAGAAATGTTTGAAGCTACTGACTGAATGAAAGGAGCTGGCATCTCACTCTCTTTGAATCTTCTTTATCATGCTAGGATTAGCAGGAAAAAGCAAAAAATTTCAGAATTGCACCTTGCAATGCGGAGATATTACTGTTTGTGCATTTACAATATTCATTGATTTTTGCCATTGAAAAACATGTTTTTCATATACCAGAAATGTTTGAAGCTACTGACTGAATGAAAGGAGCTGGCATCTCACTCTCTTTGAATCTTCTTTATCATGCTAGGATTAACAGGAAAAAGCAAAAAATTTCAGAATTGCACCTTGCAATGTGGAGATATTACTGTTTGTGCATTTACAATATTCATTGATTTTTGCCATTGAAAAACGTTTTTCATATACCAGAAATGTTTGAAGCTACTGACTGAATGAAAGGAGCTGGCATCTCACTCTCTTTGAATCTTCTTTATCATGCTAGGATTAACAGGAAAAAGCTAAAAATTTCAGAATTGCACCGTGCAATGTGGAGATATTACTGTTTGTGCATTTACAATATTCATTGATTTTTGCCATTGAAAAACATGTTTTTCATATACCAAAAATGTTTGAAGCTACTGACTGAATGAAAGGAGCTGGCATCTCACTCTCTTTGAATCTTCTTTATCATGCTAGGATTAGCAGGAAAAAGCAAAAAATTTCAGAATTGCACCTTGCAATGTGGAGATATTACTGTTTGTGCATTTACAATATTCATTGATTTTTGCCATTGAAAAACATGTTTTTCATATACCAGAAATGTTTGAAGCTACTGACTGAATGAAAGGAGCTGGCATCTCACTCTCTTTGAATCTTCTTTATCATGCTAGGATTAACAGGAAAAAGCTAAAAATTTCAGAATTGCACCGTGCAATGTGGAGATATTACTGTTTGTGCATTTACAATATTCATTGATTTTTGCCATTGAAAAACGTTTTTCATATACCAGAAATGTTTGAAGCTACTGACTGAATGAAAGGAGCTGGCATCTCACTCTCTTTGAATCTTCTTTATCATGCTAGGATTAGCAGGAAAAAGCAAAAAATTTCAGAATTGCACCTTGCAATGTGGAGATATTACTGTTTGTGCATTTACAATATTCATTGATTTTTGCCATTGAAAAACATGTTTTTCATATACCAGAAATGTTTGAAGCTACTGACTGAATGAAAGGAGCTGGCATCTCACTCTCTTTGAATCTTCTTTATCATGCTAGGATTAACAGGAAAAAGCAAAAAATTTCAGAATTGCACCTTGCAATGTGGAGATATTACTGTTTGTGCATTTACAATATTCATTGATTTTTGCCATTGAAAAACATGTTTTTCATATACCAGAAATGTTTGAAGCTACTGACTGAATGAAAGGAGCTGGCATCTCACTCTCTTTGAATCTTCTTTATCATGCTAGGATTAGCAGGAAAAAGCAAAAAATTTCAGAATTGCACCTTGCAATGCGGAGATATTACTGTTTGTGCATTTACAATATTCATTGATTTTTGCCATTGAAAAACATGTTTTTCATATACCAGAAATGTTTGAAGCTACTGACTGAATGAAAGGAGCTGGCATCTCACTCTCTTTGAATCTTCTTTATCATGCTAGGATTAACAGGAAAAAGCAAAAAATTTCAGAATTGCACCTTGCAATGTGGAGATATTACTGTTTGTGCATTTACAATATTCATTGATTTTTGCCATTGAAAAACGTTTTTCATATACCAGAAATGTTTGAAGCTACTGACTGAATGAAAGGAGCTGGCATCTCACTCTCTTTGAATCTTCTTTATCATGCTAGGATTAACAGGAAAAAGCTAAAAATTTCAGAATTGCACCGTGCAATGTGGAGATATTACTGTTTGTGCATTTACAATATTCATTGATTTTTGCCATTGAAAAACATGTTTTTCATATACCAGAAATGTTTGAAGCTACTGACTGAATGAAAGGAGCTGGCATCTCACTCTCTTTGAATCTTCTTTATCATGCTAGGATTAACAGGAAAAAGCTAAAAATTTCAGAATTGCACCGTGCAATGTGGAGATATTACTGTTTGTGCATTTACAATATTCATTGATTTTTGCCATTGAAAAACATGTTTTTCATATACCAGAAATGTTTGAAGCTACTGACTGAATGAAAGGAGCTGGCATCTCACTCTCTTTGAATCTTCTTTATCATGCTAGGATTAACAGGAAAAAGCTAAAAATTTCAGAATTGCACCGTGCAATGTGGAGATATTACTGTTTGTGCATTTACAATATTCATTGATTTTTGCCATTGAAAAACATGTTTTTCATATACCAGAAATGTTTGAAGCTACTGACTGAATGAAAGGAGCTGGCATCTCACTCTCTTTGAATCTTCTTTATCATGCTAGGATTAACAGGAAAAAGCTAAAAATTTCAGAATTGCACCGTGCAATGTGGAGATATTACTGTTTGTGCATTTACAATATTCATTGATTTTTGCCATTGAAAAACATGTTTTTCATATACCAGAAATGTTTGAAGCTACTGACTGAATGAAAGGAGCTGGCATCTCACTCTCTTTGAATCTTCTTTATCATGCTAGGATTAACAGGAAAAAGCTAAAAATTTCAGAATTGCACCGTGCAATGTGGAGATATTACTGTTTGTGCATTTACAATATTCATTGATTTTTGCCATTGAAAAACATGTTTTTCATATACCAGAAATGTTTGAAGCTACTGACTGAATGAAAGGAGCTGGCATCTCACTCTCTTTGAATCTTCTTTATCATGCTAGGATTAACAGGAAAAAGCAAAAAATTTCAGAATTGCACCTTGCAATGTGGAGATATTACTGTTTGTGCATTTACAATATTCATTGATTTTTGCCATTGAAAAACATGTTTTTCATATACCAGAAATGTTTGAAGCTACTGACTGAATGAAAGGAGCTGGCATCTCACTCTCTTTGAATCTTCTTTATCATGCTAGGATTAACAGGAAAAAGCTAAAAATTTCAGAATTGCACCGTGCAATGTGGAGATATTACTGTTTGTGCATTTACAATATTCATTGATTTTTGCCATTGAAAAACATGTTTTTCATATACCAGAAATGTTTGAAGCTACTGACTGAATGAAAGGAGCTGGCATCTCACTCTCTTTGAATCTTCTTTATCATGCTAGGATTAGCAGGAAAAAGCAAAAAATTTCAGAATTGCACCTTGCAATGTGGAGATATTACTGTTTGTGCATTTACAATATTCATTGATTTTTGCCATTGAAAAACATGTTTTTCATATACCAGAAATGTTTGAAGCTACTGACTGAATGAAAGGAGCTGGCATCTCACTCTCTTTGAATCTTCTTTATCATGCTAGGATTAACAGGAAAAAGCTAAAAATTTCAGAATTGAACCGTGCAATGTGGAGATATTACTGTTTGTGCTTTTACAATATTCATTGATTTTTGCCATTGAAAAACATGTTTTTCATATACCAGAAATGTTTGAAGCTACTGACTAAATGAAAGGAG
Source organism: Phyllobates terribilis (assembly GCF_046119375.1). Lineage (NCBI taxonomy): Eukaryota > Metazoa > Chordata > Amphibia > Anura > Dendrobatidae > Phyllobates > Phyllobates terribilis. The sequence goes on from NW_027366149.1 coordinate 65,138, forward strand.
CTGGCATCTCACTCTCTTTGAATCTTCTTTATCATGCTAGGATTAGCAGGAAAAAGCAAAAAATTTCAGAATTGCACCTTGCAATGCGGAGATATTACTGTTTGTGCATTTACAATATTCATTGATTTTTGCCATTGAAAAACATGTTTTTCATATACCAGAAATGTTTGAAGCTACTGACTGAATGAAAGGAGCTGGCATCTCACTCTCTTTGAATCTTCTTTATCATGCTAGGATTAACAGGAAAAAGCAAAAAATTTCAGAATTGCACCTTGCAATGTGGAGATATTACTGTTTGTGCATTTACAATATTCATTGATTTTTGCCATTGAAAAACGTTTTTCATATACCAGAAATGTTTGAAGCTACTGACTGAATGAAAGGAGCTGGCATCTCACTCTCTTTGAATCTTCTTTATCATGCTAGGATTAACAGGAAAAAGCTAAAAATTTCAGAATTGCACCGTGCAATGTGGAGATATTACTGTTTGTGCATTTACAATATTCATTGATTTTTGCCATTGAAAAACATGTTTTTCATATACCAAAAATGTTTGAAGCTACTGACTGAATGAAAGGAGCTGGCATCTCACTCTCTTTGAATCTTCTTTATCATGCTAGGATTAGCAGGAAAAAGCAAAAAATTTCAGAATTGCACCTTGCAATGTGGAGATATTACTGTTTGTGCATTTACAATATTCACTGATTTTTGCCATTGAAAAACATGTTTTTCATATACCAGAAATGTTTGAAGCTACTGACTGAATGAAAGGAGCTGGCATCTCACTCTCTTTGAATCTTTATCATGCTAGGATTAACAGGAAAAAGCTAAAAATTTCAGAATTGCACCGTGCAATGTGGAGATATTACTGTTTGTGCATTTACAATATTCATTGATTTTTGCCATTGAAAAACGTTTTTCATATACCAGAAATGTTTGAAGCTACTGACTGAATGAAAGGAGCTGGCATCTCACTCTCTTTGAATCTTCTTTATCATGCTAGGATTAGCAGGAAAAAGCAAAAAATTTCAGAATTGCACCTTGCAATGTGGAGATATTACTGTTTGTGCATTTACAATATTCATTGATTTTTGCCATTGAAAAACATGTTTTTCATATACCAGAAATGTTTGAAGCTACTGACTGAATGAAAGGAGCTGGCATCTCACTCTCTTTGAATCTTCTTTATCATGCTAGGATTAACAGGAAAAAGCTAAAAATTTCAGAATTGCACCGTGCAATGTGGAGATATTACTGTTTGTGCATTTACAATATTCATTGATTTTTGCCATTGAAAAACGTTTTTCATATACCAGAAATGTTTGAAGCTACTGACTGAATAAAAGGAGCTGGCATCTCACTCTCTTTGAATCTTCTTTATCATGCTAGGATTAGCAGGAAAAAGCAAAAAATTTCAGAATTGCACCTTGCAATGTGGAGATATTACTGTTTGTGCATTTACAATATTCATTGATTTTTGCCATTGAAAAACATGTTTTTCATATACCAGAAATGTTTGAAGCTACTGACTGAATGAAAGGAGCTGGCATCTCACTCTCTTTGAATCTTCTTTATCATGCTAGGATTAACAGGAAAAAGCAAAAAATTTCAGAATTGCACCTTGCAATGTGGAGATATTACTGTTTGTGCATTTACAATATTCATTGATTTTTGCCATTGAAAAACATGTTTTTCATATACCAGAAATGTTTGAAGCTACTGACTGAATGAAAGGAGCTGGCATCTCACTCTCTTTGAATCTTCTTTATCATGCTAGGATTAACAGGAAAAAGCTAAAAATTTCAGAATTGCACCGTGCAATGTGGAGATATTACTGTTTGTGCATTTACAATATTCATTGATTTTTGCCATTGAAAAACATGTTTTTCATATACCAGAAATGTTTGAAGCTACTGACTGAATGAAAGGAGCTGGCATCTCACTCTCTTTGAATCTTCTTTATCATGCTAGGATTAACAGGAAAAAGCAAAAAATTTCAGAATTGCACCTTGCAATGTGGAGATATTACTGTTTGTGCATTTACAATATTCATTGATTTTTGCCATTGAAAAACATGTTTTTCATATACCAGAAATGTTTGAAGCTACTGACTGAATGAAAGGAGCTGGCATCTCACTCTCTTTGAATCTTCTTTATCATGCTAGGATTAACAGGAAAAAGCTAAAAATTTCAGAATTGCACCGTGCAATGTGGAGATATTACTGTTTGTGCATTTACAATATTCATTGATTTTTGCCATTGAAAAACATGTTTTTCATATACCAGAAATGTTTGAAGCTACTGACTGAATGAAAGGAGCTGGCATCTCACTCTCTTTGAATCTTCTTTATCATGCTAGGATTAACAGGAAAAAGCTAAAAATTTCAGAATTGCACCGTGCAATGTGGAGATATTACTGTTTGTGCATTTACAATATTCATTGATTTTTGCCATTGAAAAACATGTTTTTCATATACCAGAAATGTTTGAAGCTACTGACTGAATGAAAGGAGCTGGCATCTCACTCTCTTTGAATCTTCTTTATCATGCTAGGATTAGCAGGAAAAAGCTAAAAATTTCAGAATTGCACCGTGCAATGTGGAGATATTACTGTTTGTGCATTTACAATATTCATTGATTTTTGCCATTGAAAAACATGTTTTTCATATACCAGAAATGTTTGAAGCTACTGACTGAATGAAAGGAGCTGGCATCTCACTCTCTTTGAATCTTCTTTATCATGCTAGGATTAGCAGGAAAAAGCAAAAAATTTCAGAATTGCACCTTGCAATGCGGAGATATTACTGTTTGTGCATTTACAATATTCATTGATTTTTGCCATTGAAAAACATGTTTTTCATATACCAGAAATGTTTGAAGCTACTGATTGAATGAAAGGAGCTGGCATCTCACTCTCTTTGAATCTTCTTTATCATGCTAGGATTAACAGGAAAAAGCAAAAAATTTCAGAATTGCACCTTGCAATGTGGAGATATTACTGTTTGTGCATTTACAATATTCATTGATTTTTGCCATTGAAAAACATGTTTTTCATATACCAGAAATGTTTGAAGCTACTGACTGAATGAAAGGAGCTGGCATCTCACTCTCTTTGAATCTTCTTTATCATGCTAGGATTAACAGGAAAAAGCTACAAATTTCAGAATTGCACCGTGCAATGTGGAGATATTACTGTTTGTGCATTTACAATATTCATTGATTTTTGCCATTGAAAAACATGGTTTTCATATACCAGAAATGTTTGAAGCTACTGACTGAATGAAAGGAGCTGGCATCTCACTCTCTTTGAATCTTCTTTATCATGCTAGGATTAGCAGGAAAAAGCAAAAAATTTCAGAATTGCACCTTGCAATGTGGAGATATTACTGTTTGTGCATTTACAATATTCATTGATTTTTGCCATTGAAAAACATGTTTTTCATATACCAGAAATGTTTGAAGCTACTGACTGAATGAAAGGAGCTGGCATCTCACTCTCTTTGAATCTTCTTTATCATGCTAGGATTAACAGGAAAAAGCTAAAAATTTCAGAATTGCACCGTGCAATGTGGAGATATTACTGTTTGTGCATTTACAATATTCATTGATTTTTGCCATTGAAAAACATGTTTTTCATATACCAGAAATGTTTGAAGCTACTGACTGAATGAAAGGAGCTGGCATCTCACTCTCTTTGAATCTTCTTTATCATGCTAGGATTAACAGGAAAAAGCAAAAAATTTCAGAATTGCACCTTGCAATGTGGAGATATTACTGTTTGTGCATTTACAATATTCATTGATTTTTGCCATTGAAAAACATGTTTTTCATATACCAGAAATGTTTGAAGCTACTGACTGAATGAAAGGAGCTGGCATCTCACTCTCTTTGAATCTTCTTTATCATGCTAGGATTAACAGGAAAAAGCTAAAAATTTCAGAATTGCACCGTGCAATGTGGAGATATTACTGTTTGTGCATTTACAATATTCATTGATTTTTGCCATTGAAAAACATGTTTTTCATATACCAGAAATGTTTGAAGCTACTGACTGAATGAAAGGAGCTGGCATCTCACTCTCTTTGAATCTTCTTTATCATGCTAGGATTAGCAGGAAAAAGCAAAAAATTTCAGAATTGCACCTTGCAATGAGGAGATATTACTGTTTGTGCATTTACAATATTCATTGATTTTTGCCATTGAAAAACATGTTTTTCATATACCAGAAATGTTTGAAGCTACTGACTGAATGAAAGGAGCTGGCATCTCACTCTCTTTGAATCTTCTTTATCATGCTAGGATTAACAGGAAAAAGCTAAAAATTTCAGAATTGCACCGTGCAATGTGGAGATATTACTGTTTGTGCTTTTACAATATTCATTGATTTTTGCCATTGAAAAACATGTTTTTCATATACCAGAAATGTTTGAAGCTACTGACTGAATGAAAGGAGCTGGCATCTCACTCTCTTTGAATCTTCTTTATCATGCTAGGATTAGCAGGAAAAAGCAAAAAATTTCAGAATTGCACCTTGCAATGCGGAGATATTACTGTTTGTGCATTTACAATATTCATTGATTTTTGCCATTGAAAAACATGTTTTTCATATACCAGAAATGTTTGAAGCTACTGACTGAATGAAAGGAGCTGGCATCTCACTCTCTTTGAATCTTCTTTATCATGCTAGGATTAACAGGAAAAAGCAAAAAATTTCAGAATTGCACCTTGCAATGTGGAGATATTACTGTTTGTGCATTTACAATATTCATTGATTTTTGCCATTGAAAAACGTTTTTCATATACCAGAAATGTTTGAAGCTACTGACTGAATGAAAGGAGCTGGCATCTCACTCTCTTTGAATCTTCTTTATCATGCTAGGATTAACAGGAAAAAGCTAAAAATTTCAGAATTGCACCGTGCAATGTGGAGATATTACTGTTTGTGCATTTACAATATTCATTGATTTTTGCCATTGAAAAACATGTTTTTCATATACCAAAAATGTTTGAAGCTACTGACTGAATGAAAGGAGCTGGCATCTCACTCTCTTTGAATCTTCTTTATCATGCTAGGATTAGCAGGAAAAAGCAAAAAATTTCAGAATTGCACCTTGCAATGTGGAGATATTACTGTTTGTGCATTTACAATATTCATTGATTTTTGCCATTGAAAAACATGTTTTTCATATACCAGAAATGTTTGAAGCTACTGACTGAATGAAAGGAGCTGGCATCTCACTCTCTTTGAATCTTCTTTATCATGCTAGGATTAACAGGAAAAAGCTAAAAATTTCAGAATTGCACCGTGCAATGTGGAGATATTACTGTTTGTGCATTTACAATATTCATTGATTTTTGCCATTGAAAAACGTTTTTCATATACCAGAAATGTTTGAAGCTACTGACTGAATGAAAGGAGCTGGCATCTCACTCTCTTTGAATCTTCTTTATCATGCTAGGATTAGCAGGAAAAAGCAAAAAATTTCAGAATTGCACCTTGCAATGTGGAGATATTACTGTTTGTGCATTTACAATATTCATTGATTTTTGCCATTGAAAAACATGTTTTTCATATACCAGAAATGTTTGAAGCTACTGACTGAATGAAAGGAGCTGGCATCTCACTCTCTTTGAATCTTCTTTATCATGCTAGGATTAACAGGAAAAAGCAAAAAATTTCAGAATTGCACCTTGCAATGTGGAGATATTACTGTTTGTGCATTTACAATATTCATTGATTTTTGCCATTGAAAAACATGTTTTTCATATACCAGAAATGTTTGAAGCTACTGACTGAATGAAAGGAGCTGGCATCTCACTCTCTTTGAATCTTCTTTATCATGCTAGGATTAGCAGGAAAAAGCAAAAAATTTCAGAATTGCACCTTGCAATGCGGAGATATTACTGTTTGTGCATTTACAATATTCATTGATTTTTGCCATTGAAAAACATGTTTTTCATATACCAGAAATGTTTGAAGCTACTGACTGAATGAAAGGAGCTGGCATCTCACTCTCTTTGAATCTTCTTTATCATGCTAGGATTAACAGGAAAAAGCAAAAAATTTCAGAATTGCACCTTGCAATGTGGAGATATTACTGTTTGTGCATTTACAATATTCATTGATTTTTGCCATTGAAAAACGTTTTTCATATACCAGAAATGTTTGAAGCTACTGACTGAATGAAAGGAGCTGGCATCTCACTCTCTTTGAATCTTCTTTATCATGCTAGGATTAACAGGAAAAAGCTAAAAATTTCAGAATTGCACCGTGCAATGTGGAGATATTACTGTTTGTGCATTTACAATATTCATTGATTTTTGCCATTGAAAAACATGTTTTTCATATACCAGAAATGTTTGAAGCTACTGACTGAATGAAAGGAGCTGGCATCTCACTCTCTTTGAATCTTCTTTATCATGCTAGGATTAACAGGAAAAAGCTAAAAATTTCAGAATTGCACCGTGCAATGTGGAGATATTACTGTTTGTGCATTTACAATATTCATTGATTTTTGCCATTGAAAAACATGTTTTTCATATACCAGAAATGTTTGAAGCTACTGACTGAATGAAAGGAGCTGGCATCTCACTCTCTTTGAATCTTCTTTATCATGCTAGGATTAACAGGAAAAAGCTAAAAATTTCAGAATTGCACCGTGCAATGTGGAGATATTACTGTTTGTGCATTTACAATATTCATTGATTTTTGCCATTGAAAAACATGTTTTTCATATACCAGAAATGTTTGAAGCTACTGACTGAATGAAAGGAGCTGGCATCTCACTCTCTTTGAATCTTCTTTATCATGCTAGGATTAACAGGAAAAAGCTAAAAATTTCAGAATTGCACCGTGCAATGTGGAGATATTACTGTTTGTGCATTTACAATATTCATTGATTTTTGCCATTGAAAAACATGTTTTTCATATACCAGAAATGTTTGAAGCTACTGACTGAATGAAAGGAGCTGGCATCTCACTCTCTTTGAATCTTCTTTATCATGCTAGGATTAACAGGAAAAAGCTAAAAATTTCAGAATTGCACCGTGCAATGTGGAGATATTACTGTTTGTGCATTTACAATATTCATTGATTTTTGCCATTGAAAAACATGTTTTTCATATACCAGAAATGTTTGAAGCTACTGACTGAATGAAAGGAGCTGGCATCTCACTCTCTTTGAATCTTCTTTATCATGCTAGGATTAACAGGAAAAAGCTAAAAATTTCAGAATTGCACCGTGCAATGTGGAGATATTACTGTTTGTGCATTTACAATATTCATTGATTTTTGCCATTGAAAAACATGTTTTTCATATACCAGAAATGTTTGAAGCTACTGACTGAATGAAAGGAGCTGGCATCTCACTCTCTTTGAATCTTCTTTATCATGCTAGGATTAACAGGAAAAAGCAAAAAATTTCAGAATTGCACCTTGCAATGTGGAGATATTACTGTTTGTGCATTTACAATATTCATTGATTTTTGCCATTGAAAAACATGTTTTTCATATACCAGAAATGTTTGAAGCTACTGACTGAATGAAAGGAGCTGGCATCTCACTCTCTTTGAATCTTCTTTATCATGCTAGGATTAACAGGAAAAAGCTAAAAATTTCAGAATTGCACCGTGCAATGTGGAGATATTACTGTTTGTGCATTTACAATATTCATTGATTTTTGCCATTGAAAAACATGTTTTTCATATACCAGAAATGTTTGAAGCTACTGACTGAATGAAAGGAGCTGGCATGTCACTCTCTTTGAATCTTCTTTATCATGCTAGGATTAACAGGAAAAAGCTAAAAATTTCAGAATTGCACCGTGCAATGTGGAGATATTACTGTTTGTGCTTTTACAATATTCATTGATTTTTGCCATTGAAAAACATGTTTTTCATATACCAGAAATGTTTGAAGCTACTGACTGAATGAAAGGAGCTGGCATCTCACTCTCTTTGAATCTTCTTTATCATGCTAGGATTAGCAGGAAAAAGCAAAAAATTTCAGAATTGCACCTTGCAATGCGGAGATATTACTGTTTGTGCATTTACAATATTCATTGATTTTTGCCATTGAAAAACATGTTTTTCATATACCAGAAATGTTTGAAGCTACTGACTGAATGAAAGGAGCTGGCATCTCACTCTGAATCTTCTTTATCATGCTAGGATTAACAGGAAAAAGCAAAAAATTTCAGAATTGCACCTTGCAATGTGGAGATATTACTGTTTGTGCATTTACAATATTCATTGATTTTTGCCATTGAAAAACGTTTTTCATATACCAGAAATGTTTGAAGCTACTGACTGAATGAAAGGAGCTGGCATCTCACTCTCTTTGAATCTTCTTTATCATGCTAGGATTAACAGGAAAAAGCTAAAAATTTCAGAATTGCACCGTGCAATGTGGAGATATTACTGTTTGTGCATTTACAATATTCATTGATTTTTGCCATTGAAAAACATGTTTTTCATATACCAAAAATGTTTGAAGCTACTGACTGAATGAAAGGAGCTGGCATCTCACTCTCTTTGAATCTTCTTTATCATGCTAGGATTAGCAGGAAAAAGCAAAAAATTTCAGAATTGCACCTTGCAATGTGGAGATATTACTGTTTGTGCATTTACAATATTCATTGATTTTTGCCATTGAAAAACGTTTTTCATATACCAGAAATGTTTGAAGCTACTGACTGAATGAAAGGAGCTGGCATCTCACTCTCTTTGAATCTTCTTTATCATGCTAGGATTAGCAGGAAAAAGCAAAAAATTTCAGAATTGCACCTTGCAATGTGGAGATATTACTGTTTGTGCATTTACAATATTCATTGATTTTTGCCATTGAAAAACATGTTTTTCATATACCAGAAATGTTTGAAGCTACTGACTGAATGAAAGGAGCTGGCATCTCACTCTCTTTGAATCTTCTTTATCATGCTAGGATTAACAGGAAAAAGCAAAAAATTTCAGAATTGCACCTTGCAATGTGGAGATATTACTGTTTGTGCATTTACAATATTCATTGATTTTTGCCATTGAAAAACATGTTTTTCATATACCAGAAATGTTTGAAGCTACTGACTGAATGAAAGGAGCTGGCATCTCACTCTCTTTGAATCTTCTTTATCATGCTAGGATTAGCAGGAAAAAGCAAAAAATTTCAGAATTGCACCTTGCAATGCGGAGATATTACTGTTTGTGCATTTACAATATTCATTGATTTTTGCCATTGAAAAACATGTTTTTCATATACCAGAAATGTTTGAAGCTACTGACTGAATGAAAGGAGCTGGCATCTCACTCTCTTTGAATCTTCTTTATCATGCTAGGATTAACAGGAAAAAGCAAAAAATTTCAGAATTGCACCTTGCAATGTGGAGATATTACTGTTTGTGCATTTACAATATTCATTGATTTTTGCCATTGAAAAACGTTTTTCATATACCAGAAATGTTTGAAGCTACTGACTGAATGAAAGGAGCTGGCATCTCACTCTCTTTGAATCTTCTTTATCATGCTAGGATTAACAGGAAAAAGCTAAAAATTTCAGAATTGCACCGTGCAATGTGGAGATATTACTGTTTGTGCATTTACAATATTCATTGATTTTTGCCATTGAAAAACATGTTTTTCATATACCAGAAATGTTTGAAGCTACTGACTGAATGAAAGGAGCTGGCATCTCACTCTCTTTGAATCTTCTTTATCATGCTAGGATTAACAGGAAAAAGCTAAAAATTTCAGAATTGCACCGTGCAATGTGGAGATATTACTGTTTGTGCATTTACAATATTCATTGATTTTTGCCATTGAAAAACATGTTTTTCATATACCAGAAATGTTTGAAGCTACTGACTGAATGAAAGGAGCTGGCATCTCACTCTCTTTGAATCTTCTTTATCATGCTAGGATTAACAGGAAAAAGCTAAAAATTTCAGAATTGCACCGTGCAATGTGGAGATATTACTGTTTGTGCATTTACAATATTCATTGATTTTTGCCATTGAAAAACATGTTTTTCATATACCAGAAATGTTTGAAGCTACTGACTGAATGAAAGGAGCTGGCATCTCACTCTCTTTGAATCTTCTTTATCATGCTAGGATTAACAGGAAAAAGCTAAAAATTTCAGAATTGCACCGTGCAATGTGGAGATATTACTGTTTGTGCATTTACAATATTCATTGATTTTTGCCATTGAAAAACATGTTTTTCATATACCAGAAATGTTTGAAGCTACTGACTGAATGAAAGGAGCTGGCATCTCACTCTCTTTGAATCTTCTTTATCATGCTAGGATTAACAGGAAAAAGCTAAAAATTTCAGAATTGCACCGTGCAATGTGGAGATATTACTGTTTGTGCATTTACAATATTCATTGATTTTTGCCATTGAAAAACATGTTTTTCATATACCAGAAATGTTTGAAGCTACTGACTGAATGAAAGGAGCTGGCATCTCACTCTCTTTGAATCTTCTTTATCATGCTAGGATTAACAGGAAAAAGCTAAAAATTTCAGAATTGCACCGTGCAATGTGGAGATATTACTGTTTGTGCATTTACAATATTCATTGATTTTTGCCATTGAAAAACATGTTTTTCATATACCAGAAATGTTTGAAGCTACTGACTGAATGAAAGGAGCTGGCATCTCACTCTCTTTGAATCTTCTTTATCATGCTAGGATTAACAGGAAAAAGCAAAAAATTTCAGAATTGCACCTTGCAATGTGGAGATATTACTGTTTGTGCATTTACAATATTCATTGATTTTTGCCATTGAAAAACATGTTTTTCATATACCAGAAATGTTTGAAGCTACTGACTGAATGAAAGGAGCTGGCATCTCACTCTCTTTGAATCTTCTTTATCATGCTAGGATTAACAGGAAAAAGCTAAAAATTTCAGAATTGCACCGTGCAATGTGGAGATATTACTGTTTGTGCATTTACAATATTCATTGATTTTTGCCATTGAAAAACATGTTTTTCATATACCAGAAATGTTTGAAGCTACTGACTGAATGAAAGGAGCTGGCATCTCACTCTCTTTGAATCTTCTTTATCATGCTAGGATTAACAGGAAAAAGCTAAAAATTTCAGAATTGCACCGTGCAATGTGGAGATATTACTGTTTGTGCTTTTACAATATTCATTGATTTTTGCCATTGAAAAACATGTTTTTCATATACCAGAAATGTTTGAAGCTACTGACTGAATGAAAGGAGCTGGCATCTCACTCTCTTTGAATCTTCTTTATCATGCTAGGATTAGCAGGAAAAAGCAAAAAATTTCAGAATTGCACCTTGCAATGCGGAGATATTACTGTTTGTGCATTTACAATATTCATTGATTTTTGCCATTGAAAAACATGTTTTTCATATACCAGAAATGTTTGAAGCTACTGACTGAATGAAAGGAGCTGGCATCTCACTCTGAATCTTCTTTATCATGCTAGGATTAACAGGAAAAAGCAAAAAATTTCAGAATTGCACCTTGCAATGTGGAGATATTACTGTTTGTGCATTTACAATATTCATTGATTTTTGCCATTGAAAAACGTTTTTCATATACCAGAAATGTTTGAAGCTACTGACTGAATGAAAGGAGCTGGCATCTCACTCTCTTTGAATCTTCTTTATCATGCTAGGATTAACAGGAAAAAGCTAAAAATTTCAGAATTGCACCGTGCAATGTGGAGATATTACTGTTTGTGCATTTACAATATTCATTGATTTTTGCCATTGAAAAACATGTTTTTCATATACCAAAAATGTTTGAAGCTACTGACTGAATGAAAGGAGCTGGCATCTCACTCTCTTTGAATCTTCTTTATCATGCTAGGATTAGCAGGAAAAAGCAAAAAATTTCAGAATTGCACCTTGCAATGTGGAGATATTACTGTTTGTGCATTTACAATATTCATTGATTTTTGCCATTGAAAAACATGTTTTTCATATACCAGAAATGTTTGAAGCTACTGACTGAATGAAAGGAGCTGGCATCTCACTCTGAATCTTCTTTATCATGCTAGGATTAACAGGAAAAAGCAAAAAATTTCAGAATTGCACCTTGCAATGTGGAGATATTACTGTTTGTGCATTTACAATATTCATTGATTTTTGCCATTGAAAAACGTTTTTCATATACCAGAAATGTTTGAAGCTACTGACTGAATGAAAGGAGCTGGCATCTCACTCTCTTTGAATCTTCTTTATCATGCTAGGATTAACAGGAAAAAGCTAAAAATTTCAGAATTGCACCGTGCAATGTGGAGATATTACTGTTTGTGCATTTACAATATTCATTGATTTTTGCCATTGAAAAACATGTTTTTCATATACCAAAAATGTTTGAAGCTACTGACTGAATGAAAGGAGCTGGCATCTCACTCTCTTTGAATCTTCTTTATCATGCTAGGATTAGCAGGAAAAAGCAAAAAATTTCAGAATTGCACCTTGCAATGTGGAGATATTACTGTTTGTGCATTTACAATATTCATTGATTTTTGCCATTGAAAAACTGTTTTTCATATACCAGAAATGTTTGAAGCTACTGACTGAATGAAAGGAGCTGGCATCTCACTCTCTTTGAATCTTCTTTATCATGCTAGGATTAGCAGGAAAAAGCAAAAAATTTCAGAATTGCACCTTGCAATGTGGAGATATTACTGTTTGTGCATTTACAATATTCATTGATTTTTGCCATTGAAAAACATGTTTTTCATATACCAGAAATGTTTGAAGCTACTGACTGAATGAAAGGAGCTGGCATCTCACTCTCTTTGAATCTTCTTTATCATGCTAGGATTAACAGGAAAAAGCAAAAAATTTCAGAATTGCACCTTGCAATGTGGAGATATTACTGTTTGTGCATTTACAATATTCATTGATTTTTGCCATTGAAAAACATGTTTTTCATATACCAGAAATGTTTGAAGCTACTGACTGAATGAAAGGAGCTGGCATCTCACTCTCTTTGAATCTTCTTTATCATGCTAGGATTAGCAGGAAAAAGCAAAAAATTTCAGAATTGCACCTTGCAATGCGGAGATATTACTGTTTGTGCATTTACAATATTCATTGATTTTTGCCATTGAAAAACATGTTTTTCATATACCAGAAATGTTTGAAGCTACTGACTGAATGAAAGGAGCTGGCATCTCACTCTCTTTGAATCTTCTTTATCATGCTAGGATTAACAGGAAAAAGCAAAAAATTTCAGAATTGCACCTTGCAATGTGGAGATATTACTGTTTGTGCATTTACAATATTCATTGATTTTTGCCATTGAAAAACTGTTTTTCATATACCAGAAATGTTTGAAGCTACTGACTGAATGAAAGGAGCTGGCATCTCACTCTCTTTGAATCTTCTTTATCATGCTAGGATTAACAGGAAAAAGCTAAAAATTTCAGAATTGCACCGTGCAATGTGGAGATATTACTGTTTGTGCATTTACAATATTCATTGATTTTTGCCATTGAAAAACATGTTTTTCATATACCAGAAATGTTTGAAGCTACTGACTGAATGAAAGGAGCTGGCATCTCACTCTCTTTGAATCTTCTTTATCATGCTAGGATTAACAGGAAAAAGCTAAAAATTTCAGAATTGCACCGTGCAATGTGGAGATATTACTGTTTGTGCATTTACAATATTCATTGATTTTTGCCATTGAAAAACATGTTTTTCATATACCAGAAATGTTTGAAGCTACTGACTGAATGAAAGGAGCTGGCATCTCACTCTCTTTGAATCTTCTTTATCATGCTAGGATTAACAGGAAAAAGCTAAAAATTTCAGAATTGCACCGTGCAATGTGGAGATATTACTGTTTGTGCATTTACAATATTCATTGATTTTTGCCATTGAAAAACATGTTTTTCATATACCAGAAATGTTTGAAGCTACTGACTGAATGAAAGGAGCTGGCATCTCACTCTCTTTGAATCTTCTTTATCATGCTAGGATTAACAGGAAAAAGCTAAAAATTTCAGAATTGCACCGTGCAATGTGGAGATATTACTGTTTGTGCATTTACAATATTCATTGATTTTTGCCATTGAAAAACATGTTTTTCATATACCAGAAATGTTTGAAGCTACTGACTGAATGAAAGGAGCTGGCATCTCACTCTCTTTGAATCTTCTTTATCATGCTAGGATTAACAGGAAAAAGCTAAAAATTTCAGAATTGCACCGTGCAATGTGGAGATATTACTGTTTGTGCATTTACAATATTCATTGATTTTTGCCATTGAAAAACATGTTTTTCATATACCAGAAATGTTTGAAGCTACTGACTGAATGAAAGGAGCTGGCATCTCACTCTCTTTGAATCTTCTTTATCATGCTAGGATTAACAGGAAAAAGCTAAAAATTTCAGAATTGCACCGTGCAATGTGGAGATATTACTGTTTGTGCATTTACAATATTCATTGATTTTTGCCATTGAAAAACATGTTTTTCATATACCAGAAATGTTTGAAGCTACTGACTGAATGAAAGGAGCTGGCATCTCACTCTCTTTGAATCTTCTTTATCATGCTAGGATTAACAGGAAAAAGCTAAAAATTTCAGAATTGCACCTTGCAATGTGAGATATTACTGTTTGTGCATTTACAATATTCATTGATTTTTGCCATTGAAAAACATGTTTTTCATATACCAGAAATGTTTGAAGCTACTGACTGAATGAAAGGAG
>NW_027366150.1:0-79833 GCF_046119375.1 Phyllobates terribilis
TGGAGGACATTACTACAATATGGGGGCTAGAATTGGAGGACATTATTACAATATGAGGGCTAGAATTGGAGGACATTATTACAATATGAGGGCTAGAATTGGAGGACATTATTACAATATGAGGGCTAGAATTGGAGGACATTATTACAATATGGGGCTAGAATTGGAGGACATTATTAAAATATGGGGCTAGAATTGGAGGACATTATTACAATATGGGGCTAGAATTGGAGGACATTATTACAATATGAGGGCTAGAATTGAAGGACATTACTACAATATGAGGGCTAGAATTGGAGGACATTATTACAATATGGGGCTAGAATTGGAGGACATTATTACAATATGGGGCTAGAATTAGGGGACATTATTACAATATGGGGCTAGAATTGGAGGACATTATTACAATATAGGGCTAGAATTGGAGGACATTATTACAATATGAGGGCTAGAATTGGAGGACATTATTACAATATGGGGCTAGAATTGGAGGACATTATTACAATATGAGAGCTAGAATTGGAGTACATTATTACATTATGGGGGCTAGAATTGGAGGACATTACTACAATATGGGGGCTAGAATTGGAGGACATTAATACAATATGGGGCTAGAATTGGAGGACATTATTACAATATGGAGGCTAGAATTGGAGGACATTATTACAAAATGAGGGCTAGAATTGGAGGACATTATTACAATATGGGGCTAGAATTGGAGTACATTATTACAATATGGAGGCTAGAATTGGAGGACATTATTACAATATGAGGGCTAGAATTGGAGGACATTATTACAATATGGGGCTAGAATTGGAGGACATTATTACAATATGGGGCTAGAATTGGAGGACATTATTACAATATGAGGGCTAGAATTGGAGGATATTATTACAATATGAGGGCTAGAATTGGAGGACATTATTACAATATGGGGCTAGAATTGGAGGACATTATTACAATATGAGGGCTAGAATTGGAGGACATTATTACAATATGAGGGCTAGAATTGGAGGACATTATTACAATATGGGGGCTAGAATTGGAGGACATTATTACAATATGAGGGCTAGAATTGGAGGACATTATTACAATATGAGGGCTAGAATTGGAGGACATTATTACAATATGAGGGCTAGAATTGGAGGACATTATTACAATATGGGGCTAGAATTGGAGGACATTATTACAATATGAGGGCTAGAATTGGAGGACATTATTACAATATGGGGCTAGAATTGGAGGACATTATTACAATATGGGGCTAGAATTGGAGGACATTATTACAATATGAGGGCTAGAATTGGAGGACATTATTACAATATGAGGGCTAGAATTGGAGGACATTATTACAATATTGGGCTAGAATTGGAGGACATTATTACAATATGAGGGCTAGAATTGGAGGACATTATTACAATATGGGGCTAGAACTGGAGGACATTATTACAATATGAGGGCTAGAATTGGAGGACATTATTACAATATGAGGGCTAGAATTGGAGGACATTATTACAATATGAGGGCTAGAATTGGAGGACATTATTACAATATGAGGGCTAGAATTGGAGGACATTATTACAATATGAGGGCTAGAATTGGAGGACATTATTACAATATGAAGGGCTAGAATTGGAGGACATTATTACAATATGAGGCTAGAATTGGAGGAAATTATTACAATATGGGGCTAGAATTGGAGGACATTATTACAATATGAGGGCTAGAATTGGAGGACATTATTACAATATGAGGGCTAGAATTGGAGTACATTATTACAATATGGGGGCTAGAATTGGAGGACATTACTACAATATGGGGGCTAGAATTGGAGGACATTACTACAATATGAGGGCTAGAATTGGAGGACATTATTACAATATGAGGGCTAGAATTGGAGGACATTATTACAATATGAGGGCTACAATTGGAGGACATTATTACAATATGGGGCTAGAATTGGAGGACATTATTACAATATGGGGCTAGAATTGGAGGACATTATTACAATATGAGGGCTGGAATTGGAGGACATTATTACAATATGAGGGCTAGAATTGGAGGACATTATTACAATATGGGGCTTAAATTGGAGGACATTATTACAATATGAGGGCTAGAATTGGAGGACATTATTACAATATGAGGGCTAGAATTGGAGGACATTATTACAATATGGGGCTAGAATTGGAGGACATTATTACAATATGAGGGCTAGAATTGGAGGACATTATTACAAGATGAGGGCTAGAATTGGAGGACATTATTACAATATGAGGGCTAGAATTGAAGAACATTATTACAATATGGGGGCTAGAATAGGAGGACATTATTACAATATGGAGGCTAGAATAGGAGGACATTATTACAATATGGAGGCTAGAATTGGAGGACATTATTACAATATGGGCTAGAATTGGAGGACATTATTACAATATGGGGCTAGAATTGGAGGACATTATTACAATATGGGGGCTAGAATTGGAGGACATTATTACAATATGGGGGCTAGAATTGGAGGACATTATTACAATATGAGGGCTAGAATTGGAGGACATTATTACAATATGGGGCTAGAATTGGAGGACATTATTACAATATGAGGGCTAGAATTGGAGGACATTATTACAATATGAGGGCTAGAATTGGAGGACATTATTACAATATGGGGCTAGAATTGGAGGACATTATTACAATATGAGGGCTAGAATTGGAGGACATTATTACAATATGAGGGCTAGAATTGGAGGACATTATTACAATATGGGGCTAGAATTGGAGGACATTATTACAATATGGGGCTAGAATTGGAGGACATTATTACAATATGGGGCTAGAATTGGAGGACATTATTACAATATGAGGGCTAGAATTGAAGGACATTACTACAATATGAGGGCTAGAATTGGAGGACATTATTACAATATGGGGCTAGAATTGGAGGACATTATTACAATATGGGGCTAGAATTGGAGGACATTATTACAATATGGGGCTAGAATTGGAGGACATTATTACAATATGGGGCTAGAATTGGAGGACATTATTACAATATGGGGCTAGAATTGGAGTACATTATTACAATATGAGGGCTAGAATTGGAGGACATTATTACAATATGGGGCTAGAATTAGGGGACATTATTACAGTATGGGGCTAGAATTAGGGGACATTATTACAGTATGGGGCTAGAATTAGGGGACATTATTACAATATGGGGCTAGAATTGAAGGACATTATTACAATATGGGGCTAGAATTGGAGGACATTATTACAATATGGGGATAGAATTAGGGTACATTATTACAATATGGAGGCTAGAATTGGAGGACATTATTACAATATGGGGCTAGAATTGGAGGACATTATTACAATATGGGGGCTAGAATTGAAGGACATTATTACAATATGGGGGCTAGAATTGGAGAACATTATTACAATATGGGGGCTAGAATTGAAGGACATTATTACAATATGGGGGCTAGAATTGGAGGACATTATTACAATATGGTGCTAGAATTGAAGGACATTATTACAATATGGGGCTAGAATTAGGGGACATTATTACAATATGGGGCTAGAATTGGAGGACATTATTACAATATGGAGGCTAGAATTGGAGGACATTATTACAATATGAGGGCTAGAATTGAAGGACATTATTACAATATGAGGGCTAGAATTGAAGGACATTATTACAATATGAGGGCTAGAATTGAAGTACATTATTACAATATGAGGGCTAGAATTGAAGGACATTATTACAATATGAGGGCTAGAATTGGAGGACATTATTACAATATGGGGCTAGAATTGGAGGACATTATTACAATATGGGGCTAGAATTGAAGAACATTATTACAATATGGGGGCTAGAATAGGAGGACATTATTACAATATGGAGGCTAGAATTGGAGGACATTATTACAATATGGGGCTAGAATTGGAGGACATTATTACAATATGGGGCTAGAATTGGAGGACATTATTACAATATGGGGCTAGAATTGGAGGACATTATTACAATATGGGGCTAGAATTGGAGGACATTATTACAATATGGGGGCTAGAATTGGAGGACATTATTACAATATGGGGGCTAGAATTGGAGGACATTATTTCAATATGAGGGCTAGAATTAGGCGACATTATTACAATATGAGGGCTAGAATTAGGGGACATTATTACAATATGGGGGCTAGAATTGGAGGACATTATTACAATATGGGGCTAGAATTGGAGGACATTATTACAATATGGGGGCTAGAATTGGAGGACATTATTACAATATGGGGCTAGAATTGGAGGACATTATTACAATATGGGGCTAGAATTAGGGGACATTATTACAATATGAGGGCTAGAATTGGAGGACATTATTACAATATGGGGCTAGAATTGGAGGACATTATTACAATATGAGGGCTAGAATTGGAGGACATTATTACAATATGAGGGCTAGAATTGGAGGACATTATTACAATATGGGGGCTAGAATTGAAGGACATTATTACAATATGAGGGCTAGAATTAGAGGACATTATTACAATATGAGGGCTAGAATTGGAGGACATTATTACAATATGGGGCTAGAATTAGGGGACATTATTACAATATGGAGGCTAGAATTGGAGGACATTATTACAATATGGGGCTAGAATTAGGGGACATTATTACAATATGAGGGCTAGAATTGGAGGACATTATTACAATATGAGGGCTAGAATTGGAGGACATTATTACAATATGGGGGCTAGAATTGGAGGACATTATTACAATATGAGGGCTAGAATTAGGGGACATTATTACAATATGGGGGCTAGAATTGGAGGACATTATTACAATATGGGACTAGAATTGGAGGACATTATTACAATATGGGGGCTAGAATTGGAGGACATTATTACAATATGAGGGCTAGAATTGGAGGACATTATTACAATATGGGGCTAGAATTGAAGAACATTATTACAATATGGGGGCTAGAATAGGAGGACATTATTACAATATGGAGGCTAGAATTGGAGGACATTATTACAATATGGGGCTAGAATTGGAGGACATTATTACAATATGGGGCTAGAATTGGAGGACATTATTACAATATGGGGGCTAGAATTGGAGGACATTATTACAATATGGGGGCTAGAATTGGAGGACATTATTACAATATGAGGGCTAGAATTAGGGGAAATTATTACAATATGGGGGCTAGAATTGGAGGACATTATTACAATATGGGGCTAGTATTGGAGGACATTATTACAATATGGGGCTAGAATTAGGGGACATTATTACAATATGAGGGCTAGAATTGGAGGACATTATTACAATATGAGGGCTAGAATTGGAGGACATTATTACAATATGGGGGCTAGAATTGGAGGACATTATTACAATATGGGGGCTAGAATTGAAGGACATTATTACAATATGAGGGCTAGAATTAGAGGACATTATTACAATATGGGGCTAGAATTAGGGGACATTATTACAATATGAGGGCTAGAATTGGAGGACATTATTACAATATGGGGCTAGAATTAGGGGACATTATTACAATATGAGGGCTAGAATTGGAGGACATTATTACAATATGGGGCTAGAATTGGAGGACATTATTACAATATGAGGGCTAGAATTGGAGGACATTATTACAATATGGGGCTAGAATTAGGGGACATTATTACAATATGGAGGCTAGAATTGGAGGACATTATTACAATATGGGGCTAGAATTAGGGGACATTATTACAATATGAGGGCTAGAATTGGAGGACATTATTACAATATGAGGGCTAGAATTGGAGGACATTATTACAATATGGGGGCTAGAATTGGAGGACATTATTGCAATATGAGGGCTAGAATTAGGGGACATTATTACAATATGGGGGCTAGAATTGGAGGACATTATTACAATATGGGGCTAGAATTGGAGGACATTATTACAATATGGGGGCTAGAATTGGAGGACATTATTACAATATGGGGCTAGAATTGGAGGACATTATTACAATATGAGGGCTAGAATTAGAGGACATTATTACAATATGGGGCTAGAATTAGGGGACATTATTACAATATGGAGGCTAGAATTGGAGGACATTATTACAATATGGGGCTAGAATTAGGGGACATTATTACAATATGAGGGCTAGAATTGGAGGACATTATTACAATATGGGGGCTAGAATTGGAGGACATTATTACAACATGGGGGCTAGAATTGGAGGACATTATTACAATATGGGGGCTAGAATTGAAGGACATTATTACAATATGAGGGCTAGAATTGGAGGACATTATTACAATATGGGGCTAGAATTAGGGGACATTATTACAATATGGAGGCTAGAATTGGAGGACATTATTACAATATGGGGCTAGAATTAGGGGACATTATTACAATATGAGGGCTAGAATTGGAGGACATTATTACAATATGAGGGCTAGAATTGGAGGACATTATTACAATATGGGGGCTAGAATTGGAGGACATTATTACAATATGAGGGCTAGAATTAGGGGACATTATTACAATATGGGGGCTAGAATTGGAGGACATTATTACAATATGGGGCTAGAATTGGAGGACATTATTACAATATGGGGGCTAGAATTGGAGGACATTATTACAATATGAGGGCTAGAATTGGAGGACATTATTACAATATGGGGCTAGAATTGAAGAACATTATTACAATATGGGGGCTAGAATAGGAGGACATTATTACAATATGGAGGCTAGAATTGGAGGACATTATTACAATATGGGGGCTAGAATTGGAGGACATTATTACAATATGAGGGCTAGAATTAGGGGACATTATTACAATATGGGGGCTAGAATTGGAGGACATTATTACAATATGGGGCTAGAATTGGAGGACATTATTACAATATGGGGGCTAGAATTGGAGGACATTATTACAATATGAGGGCTAGAATTGGAGGACATTATTACAATATGGGGCTAGAATTGAAGAACATTATTACAATATGGGGGCTAGAATAGGAGGACATTATTACAACATGGAGGCTAGAATTGGAGGACATTATTACAATATGGGGCTAGAATTGGAGGACATTATTACAATATGGGGCTAGAATTGGAGGACATTATTACAATATGGGGGCTAGAATTGGAGGACATTATTACAATATGGGGGCTAGAATTGGAGGACATTATTACAATATGAGGGCTAGAATTAGGGGACATTATTACAATATGGGGGCTAGAATTGGAGGACATTATTACAATATGGGGCTAGAATTGGAGGACATTATTACAATATGGGGCTAGAATTAGGGGACATTATTACAATATGAGGGCTAGAATTGGAGGACATTATTACAATATGAGGGCTAGAATTGGAGGACATTATTACAATATGGGGGCTAGAATTGGAGGACATTATTACAATATGGGGGCTAGAATTGGAGGACATTATTACAATATGGGGGCTAGAATTGAAGGACATTATTACAATATGAGGGCTAGAATTAGAGGACATTATTACAATATGGGGCTAGAATTAGGGGACATTATTACAATATGAGGGCTAGAATTGGAGGACATTATTACAATATGGGGCTAGAATTAGGGGACATTATTACAATATGAGGGCTAGAATTGGAGGACATTATTACAATATGGGGCTAGAATTGGAGGACATTATTACAATATGAGGGCTAGAATTGGAGGACATTATTACAATATGGGACTAGAATTAGGGGACATTATTACAATATGGAGGCTAGAATTGGAGGACATTATTACAATATGAGGCTAGAATTAGGGGACATTATTACAATATGAGGGCTAGAATTGGAGGACATTATTACAATATGAGGGCTAGAATTGGAGGACATTATTACAATATGGGGGCTAGAATTGGAGGACATTATTGCAATATGAGGGCTAGAATTAGGGGACATTATTACAATATGGGGGCTAGAATTGGAGGACATTATTACAATATGGGGCTAGAATTGGAGGACATTATTACAATATGGGGGCTAGAATTGGAGGACATTATTACAATATGGGGCTAGAATTGGAGGACATTATTACAATATGAGGGCTAGAATTAGAGGACATTATTACAATATGGGGCTAGAATTAGGGGACATTATTACAATATGGAGGCTAGAATTGGAGGACATTATTACAATATGGGGCTAGAATTAGGGGACATTATTACAATATGAGGGCTAGAATTGGAGGACATTATTACAATATGGGGGCTAGAATTGGAGGACATTATTACAATATGGGGGCTAGAATTGGAGGACATTATTACAATATGAGGGCTAGAATTGGAGGACATTATTACAATATGGGGGCTAGAATTGAAGGACATTATTACAATATGAGGGCTAGAATTAGGGGACATTATTACAATATGGGGGCTAGAATTGGAGGACATTATTACAATATGGGGCTAGAATTGGAGGACATTATTACAATATGGGGGCTAGAATTGGAGGACATTATTACAATATGAGGGCTAGAATTGGAGGACATTATTACAATATGGGGCTAGAATTGAAGAACATTATTACAATATGGGGGATAGAATAGGAGGACATTATTACAATATGGAGGCTAGAATTGGAGGACATTATTACAATATGGGGGCTAGAATTGGAGGACATTATTACAATATGAGGACTAGAATTAGGGGACATTATTACAATATGGGGGCTAGAATTGGAGGACATTATTACAATATGGGGCTAGAATTGGAGGACATTATTACAATATGGGGGCTAGAATTGGAGGACATTATTACAATATGAGGGCTAGAATTGGAGGACATTATTACAATATGGGGCTAGAATTGAAGAACATTATTACAATATGGGGGCTAGAATAGGAGGACATTATTACAATATGGAGGCTAGAATTGGAGGACATTATTACAATATGGGGCTAGAATTGGAGGACATTATTACAATATGGGGCTAGAATTGGAGGACATTATTACAATATGGGGGCTAGAATTGAAGGACATTATTACAATATGAGGGCTAGAATTAGAGGACATTATTACAATATGAGGGCTAGAATTGGAGGACATTATTACAATATGGGGCTAGAATTAGGGGACATTATTACAATATGGAGGCTAGAATTGGAGGACATTATTACAATATGGGGCTAGAATTAGGGGACATTATTACAATATGAGGGCTAGAATTGGAGGACATTATTACAATATGAGGGCTAGAATTGGAGGACATTATTACAATATGGGGGCTAGAATTGGAGGACATTATTACAATATGAGGGCTAGAATTAGGGGACATTATTACAATATGGGGGCTAGAATTGGAGGACATTATTACAATATGGGGCTAGAATTGGAGGACATTATTACAATATGGGGGCTAGAATTGGAGGACATTATTACAATATGAGGGCTAGAATTGGAGGACATTATTACAATATGGGGCTAGAATTGAAGAACATTATTACAATATGGGGGCTAGAATAGGAGGACATTATTACAGTATGGAGGCTAGAATTGGAGGACATTATTACAATATGGGGCTAGAATTGGAGGACATTATTACAATATGGGGCTAGAATTGGAGGACATTATTACAATATGGGGGCTAGAATTGGAGGACATTATTACAATATGGGGGCTAGAATTGGAGGACATTATTACAATATGGGGCTAGAATTGGAGGACATTATTACAATATGAGGGCTAGAATTGGAGGACATTATTACAATATGAGGGCTAGAATTGGAGGACATTATTACAATATGGGGCTAGAATTGGAGGACATTATTACAATATGAGGGCTAGAATTGGAGGACATTATTACAATATGAGGGCTAGAATTGGTGGACATTATTACAATATGGGGCTAGAATTGAAGGACATTATTACAATATGGGGCTAGAATTGGAGGACATTATTACAATATGGGGCTAGAATTGGAGGACATTATTACAATATGAGGGCTAGGATTGAAGGACATTATTACAATATGAGGGCTAGAATTGGAGGACATTATTACAATATGGGGCTAGAATTGGAGGACATTATTACAATATGGGGCTAGAATTGGAGGACATTATTACAATATGGGGCTAGAATTGGAGGACATTATTACAATATGGGGCTAAAATTGGAGGACATTATTACAATATGGGGCTAGAATTGGAGTACATTATTACAATATGGAGGCTAGAATTGGAGGACATTATTACAATATGAGGGCTAGAATTGGAGGACATTATTACAATATGGGGCTAGAATTAGGGGACATTATTACAGTATGGGGCTAGAATTAGGGGACATTATTACAATATGGGGCTAGAATTGAAGGACATTATTACAATATGGGGCTAGAATTGGAGGACATTATTACAATATGGGGCTAGAATTGGAGGACATTATTACAATATGAGGGCTAGAATTGGAGGACATTATTACAATATGAGGGCTAGAATTGGAGGACATTATTACAATATGGGGCTAGAATTGGAGGACATTATTACAATATGAGGGCTAGAATTGGAGGACATTATTACAATATGAGGGCTAGAATTGGTGGACATTATTACAATATTGGGCTAGAATTGAAGGACATTATTACAATATGGGGCTAGAATTGGAGGACATTATTACAATATGGGGCTAGAATTGGAGGACATTATTACAATATGGGGGCTAGAATTGGAGGACATTATTACAATATGGGGGCTAGAATTGGAGGACATTATTACAATATGGGGGCTAGAATTGAAGGACATTATTACAATATGAGGGCTAGAATTAGAGGACATTATTACAATATGAGGGCTAGAATTGGAGGACATTATTACAATATGGGGCTAGAATTAGGGGACATTATTACAATATGGAGGCTAGAATTGGAGGACATTATTACAATATGGGGCTAGAATTAGGGGACATTATTACAATATGAGGGCTAGAATTGGAGGACATTATTACAATATGAGGGCTAGAATTGGAGGACATTATTACAATATGGGGGCTAGAATTGGAGGACATTATTACAATATGAGGGCTAGAATTAGGGGACATTATTACAATATGGGGGCTAGAATTGGAGGACATTATTACAATATGGGGCTAGAATTGGAGGACATTATTACAATATGGGGGCTAGAATTGGAGGACATTGTTACAATATGAGGGCTAGAATTGGAGGACATTATTACAATATGGGGCTAGAATTGAAGAACATTATTACAATATGGGGGCTAGAATAGGAGGACATTATTACAATATGGAGGCTAGAATTGGAGGACATTATTACAATATGGGGCTAGAATTGGAGGACATTATTACAATATGGGGCTAGAATTGGAGGACATTATTACAATATGGGGGCTAGAATTGGAGGACATTATTACAATATGGGGGCTAGAATTGGAGGACATTATTACAATATGAGGGCTAGAATTAGGGGACATTATTACAATATGGGGGCTAGAATTGGAGGACATTATTACAATATGGGGCTAGAATTGGAGGACATTATTACAATATGGGGCTAGAATTAGGGGACATTATTACAATATGAGGGCTAGAATTGGAGGACATTATTACAATATGGGGGCTAGAATTGGAGGACATTATTACAATATGGGGGCTAGAATTGAAGGACATTATTACAATATGAGGGCTAGAATTAGAGGACATTATTACAATATGGGGCTAGAATTAGGGGACATTATTACAATATGAGGGCTAGAATTGGAGGACATTATTACAATATGGGGCTAGAATTAGGGGACATTATTACAATATGGAGGCTAGAATTGGAGGACATTATTACAATATGGGGCTAGAATTAGGGGACATTATTACAATATGAGGGCTAGAATTGGAGGACATTATTACAATATGAGGGCTAGAATTGGAGGACATTATTACAATATGGGGGCTAGAATTGGAGGACATTATTACAATATGAGGGCTAGAATTGGAGGACATTTTTACAATATGGGGGCTAGAATTGGAGGACATTATTACAATATGGGGGCTAGAATTGAAGGACATTATTACAATATGAGGGCTAGAATTAGAGGACATTATTACAATATGGGGCTAGAATTAGGGGACATTATTACAATATGAGGGCTAGAATTGGAGGACATTATTACAATATGGGGCTAGAATTAGGGGACATTATTACAATATGGAGGCTAGAATTGGAGGACATTATTACAATATGGGGCTAGAATTAGGGGACATTATTACAATATGAGGGCTAGAATTGGAGGACATTATTACAATATGAGGGCTAGAATTGGAGGACATTATTACAATATGGGGGCTAGAATTGGAGGACATTATTGCAATATGAGGGCTAGAATTAGGGGACATTATTACAATATGGGGGCTAGAATTGGAGGACATTATTACAATATGGGGCTAGAATTGGAGGACATTATTACAATATGGGGGCTAGAATTGGAGGACATTATTACAATATGGGGCTAGAATTGGAGGACATTACTACAATATGAGGGCTAGAATTAGAGGACATTATTACAATATGGGGCTAGAATTAGGGGACATTATTACAATATGGAGGCTAGAATTGGAGGACATTATTACAATATGGGGCTAGAATTAGGGGACATTATTACAATATGAGGGCTAGAATTGGAGGACATTATTACAATATGGGGGCTAGAATTGGAGGACATTATTACAATATGGGGGCTAGAATTGAAGGACATTATTACAATATGGGGCTAGAATTAGGGGACATTATTACAATATGAGGGCTAGAATTGGAGGACATTATTACAATATGGGGGCTAGAATTGGAGGACATTATTACAATATGGGGGCTAGAATTGGAGGACATTATTACAATATGGGGGCTAGAATTGGAGGACATTATTACAATATGAGGGCTAGAATTGGAGGACATTATTACAATATGGGGCTAGAATTAGGGGACATTATTACAATATGGAGGCTAGAATTGGAGGACATTATTACAATATGGGGCTAGAATTAGGGGACATTATTACAATATGGGGCTAGAATTAGGGGACATTATTACAATATGAGGGCTAGAATTGGAGGACATTATTACAATATGGGGGCTAGAATTGGAGGACATTATTACAATATGGGGGCTAGAATTGGAGGACATTATTACAACATGGGGCTAGAATTGGAGGACATTATTACAATATGGGGGCTAGAATTGGAGGACATTATTACAATATGGGGCTAGAATTGGAGGACATTATTACAATATGAGGGCTAGAATTGGAGGACATTATTACAATATGGGGCTAGAATTAGGGGACATTATTACAATATGAGGGCTAGAATTGGAGGACATTATTACAATATGGGGCTAGAATTAGGGGACATTATTACAATATGGAGGCTAGAATTAGGGGACATTATTACAATATGAGGGCTAGAATTGGAGGACATTATTACAATATGGGGCTAGAACTAGGGGACATTATTACAATATGAGGGCTAGAATTGGAGGACATTATTACAATATGAGGGCTAGAATTAGGGGACATTATTACAATATGAAGGCTAGAATTGGAGGACATTATTACAATATGGGGCTAGAATTGAAGGACATTATTACAATATGAGGGCTAGAATTGAAGGACATTATTACAATATGGGGCTAGAATTGAAGGACATTATTACAATATGAGGGCTAGAATTGGAGGACATTATTACAATATGGGGCTAGAATTGGAGGACATTATTACAATATGGGGCTAGAATTGGAGGACATTATTACAATATGAGGGCTAGAATTGGAGGACATTATTACAATATGATTGCTTGAATTGGAGGACATTATTACAATATGGGGCTAGAATTGGAGGACATTATTACAATATGAGGGCTAGAATTGGAGGACATTATTACAATATGAGGGCTAGAATTGGTGGACATTATTACAATATGGGGCTAGAATTGAAGGACATTATTACAATATGGGGCTAGAATTGGAGGACATTATTACAATATGGGGCTAGAATTGGAGGACATTATTACAATATGAGGGCTAGGATTGAAGTACATTATTACAATATGAGGGCTAGAATTGGAGGACATTATTACAATATGGGGCTAGAATTGGAGGACATTATTACAATATGGGGCTAGAATTGGAGGACATTATTACAATATGGGGCTAGAATTGGAGGACATTATTACAATATGGGGCTAAAATTGGAGGACATTATTACAATATGGGGCTAGAATTGGAGTACATTATTACAATATGGAGGCTAGAATTGGAGGACATTATTACAATATGAGGGCTAGAATTGGAGGACATTATTACAATATGGGGCTAGAATTAGGGGACATTATTACAGTATGGGGCTAGAATTAGGGGACATTATTACAATATGGGGCTAGAATTGAAGGACATTATTACAATATGGGGCTAGAATTGGAGGACATTATTACAATATGGGGATAGAATTAGGGTACATTATTACAATATGGAGGCTAGAATTGGAGGACATTATTACAATATGGGGCTAGAATTGGAGGACATTATTACAATATGAGGGCTAGAATTGAATGACATTATTACAATATGGGGGCTAGAATTGAAGGACATTATTACAATATGGGGGCTAGAATTGGAGAACATTATTACAATATGGGGGCTAGAATTGAAGGACATTATTACAATATGGGGGCTAGAATTGGAGGACATTATTACAATATGGTGCTAGAATTGAAGGACATTATTACAATATGGGGCTAGAATTAGGGGACATCATTACAATATGGGGCTAGAAATGGAGGACATTATTACAATATGGGGGCTAGAATTGGAGGACATTATTACAATATGGGGCTAGAATTGAAGGACACTATTACAATATGGGGCTAGAATTGAAGGACATTATTACAATATGGGGCTAGAATTGGAGGACATTATTACAATATGGAGGCTAGAATTGGAGGACATTATTACAATATGAGGGCTAGAATTGAAGGACATTATTACAATATGAGGGCTAGAATTGAAGGACATTATTACAATATGAGGGCTAGAATTGAAGGACATTATTACAATATGAGGGTTAGAATTGAAGGACATTATTACAATATGAGGGCTAGAATTGGAGGACATTATTACAATATGGGGCTAGAATTGGAGGACATTATTACAATATGAGGGCTAGAATTGGAGGACATTATTACAATATGGGGCTAGAATTGAAGAACATTATTACAATATGGGGGCTAGAATAGGAGGACATTATTACAATATGGAGGCTAGAATTGGAGGACATTATTACAATATGGGGCTAGAATTGGAGGACATTATTACAATATGAGGGCTAGAATTGGAGGACATTATTACAATATGGGGGCTAGAATTGGAGGACATTATTGCAATATGAGGGCTAGAATTCGGGGACATTAATACAATATGGGGGCTAGAATTGGAGGACATTATTACAATATGGGGGCTAGAATTGGAGGACATTATTACAATATGGGGCTAGAATTGGAGGACCTTATTACAATATGAGGGCTAGAATTAGGGGACATTATTACAATATGGAGGCTAGAATTGGAGGACATTATTACAATATGGAGGCTAGAATTGGAGGACATTATTACAATATGGGGCTAGAATTAGGGGACATTATTACAATATGAGGGCTAGAATTGGAGGACATTATTACAATATGGGGGCTAGAATTGGAGGACATTATTACAATATGGGGGCTAGAATTGGAGGACATTATTACAATATGGGGGCTAGAATTGAAGGACATTATTACAATATGAGGGCTAGAATTGGAGGACATTATTACAATATGAGGGCTAGAATTGGAGGACATTATTACAATATGGGGCTAGAATTAGGGGACATTATTACAATATGGAGGCTAGAATTGGAGGACATTATTACAATATGGGGCTAGAATTAGGGGACATTATTACAATATGGGGCTAGAATTAGGGGACATTATTACAATATGAGGGCTAGAATTGGAGGACATTATTACAATATGGGGGCTAGAATTGGAGGACATTATTACAATATGGGGGCTAGAATTGGAGGACATTATTACAACATGGGGCTAGAATTGGAGGACAAAATTACAATATGGGGGCTAGAATTGGAGGACATTATTACAATATGGGGCTAGAATTGAAGGACATTATTACAATATGAGGGCTAGAATTGGAGGACATTATTACAATATGGGGCTAGAATTAGGGGACATTATTACAATATGAGGGCTAGAATTGGAGGACATTATTACAATATGGGGCTAGAATTAGGGGACATTATTACAATATGGAGGCTAGAATTAGGGGACATTATTACAATATGAGGGCTAGAATTGGAGGACATTATTACAATATGGGGCTAGAATTAGGGGACATTATTACAATATGAGGGCTAGAATTGGAGGACATTATTACAATATGAGGGCTAGAATTAGGGGACATTATTACAATATGGAGGCTAGAATTGGAGGACATTATTACAATATGGGGCTAGAATTGAAGGACATTATTACAATATGAGGGCTAGAATTGAAGGACATTATTACAATATGAGGGCTAGAATTGGAGGACATTATTACAATATGGGGCTAGAATTGGAGGACATTATTACAATATGGGGGCTAGAATTGAAGGACATTATTACAATATGGGGCTAGAATTGAAGGACATTATTACAATATGAGGGCTAGAATTGGAGGACATTATTACAATATGGGGCTAGAATTGGAGGACATTATTACAATATGGGGCTAGAATTGGAGGACATTATTACAATATGAGGGCTAGAATTGGAGGACATTATTACAATATGAGGGCTAGAATTGGAGGACATTATTACAATATGGGGCTAGAATTGGAGGACATTATTACAATATGGGGCTAGAATTGAAGGACATTATTACAATATGGGGCTAGAATTGGAGGACATTATTACAATATGAGGGCTAGAATTGGAGGACATTATTACAATATGGGGCTAGAATTGAAGGACATTATTACAATATGGGGCTAGAATTGGAGGACATTATTACAATATGGGGCTAGAATTGGAGGACATTATTACAATATGAGGGCTAGGATTGAAGGACATTATTACAATATGGGGCTAGAATTGGAGGACATTATTACAATATGGGGGCTAGAATTGGAGGACATTATTACAATATGGGGCTAGAATTGGAGGACATTATTACAATATGGGGCTAGAATTGGAGGACATTATTACAATATGGGGCTAGAATTGGAGGACATTATTACAATATGGGGCTAGAATTGGAGGACATTATTACAATATGGGGGCTAGAATTGGAGGACATTATTACAATATGGGGCTAGAATTGGAGGACATTATTACAATATGGGGCTAGAATTAGGGGACATTATTACAATATGAGGGCTAGAATTGGAGGACATTATTACAATATGGGGCTAGAATTGAAGGACATTATTACAATATGAGGGCTAGAATTGGAGGACATTATTACAATATGGGGCTAGAATTGGAGGACATTATTACAATATGGGGCTAGAATTGGAGGACATTATTACAATATGAGGGCTAGAATTGGAGGACATTATTACAATATGAGGGCTAGAATTGGAGGACATTATTACAATATGGGGCTAGAATTGGAGGACATTATTACAATATGGGGCTAGAATTGAAGGACATTATTACAATATGGGGCTAGAATTGGAGGACATTATTACAATATGAGGGCTAGAATTGGAGGACATTATTACAATATGGGGCTAGAATTGAAGGACATTATTACAATATGGGGCTAGAATTGGAGGACATTATTACAATATGGGGCTAGAATTGGAGGACATTATTACAATATGAGGGCTAGGATTGAAGGACATTATTACAATATGAGGGCTAGAATTGGAGGACATTATTACAATATGGGGCTAGAATTGGAGGACATTATTACAATATGGGGCTAGAATTGGAGGACATTATTACAATATGGGGCTAGAATTGGAGGACATTATTACAATATGGGGCTAAAATTGGAGGACATTATTACAATATGGGGCTAGAATTGGAGTACATTATTACAATATGGAGGCTAGAATTGGAGGACATTATTACAATATGAGGGCTAGAATTGGAGGACATTATTACAATATGGGGCTAGAATTAGGGGACATTATTACAGTATGGGGCTAGAATTAGGGGACATTATTACAATATGGGGCTAGAATTGAAGGACATTATTACAATATGGGGCTAGAATTGGAGGACATTATTACAATATGGGGATAGAATTAGGGTACATTATTACAATATGGAGGCTAGAATTGGAGGACATTATTACAATATGGGGCTAGAATTGGAGGACATTATTACAATATGAGGGCTAGAATTGAATGACATTATTACAATATGGGGGCTAGAATTGAAGGACATTATTACAATATGGGGGCTAGAATTGGAGAACATTATTACAATATGGGGGCTAGAATTGAAGGACATTATTACAATATGGGGGCTAGAATTGGAGGACATTATTACAATATGGTGCTAGAATTGAAGGACATTATTACAATATGGGGCTAGAATTAGGGGACATCATTACAATATGGGGCTAGAATTGGAGGACATTATTACAATATGGGGGCTAGAATTGGAGGACATTATTACAATATGGGGCTAGAATTGAAGGACACTATTACAATATGGGGCTAGAATTGAAGGACATTATTACAATATGGGGCTAGAATTGGAGGACATTATTACAATATGGAGGCTAGAATTGGAGGACATTATTACAATATGAGGGCTAGAATTGAAGGACATTATTACAATATGAGGGCTAGAATTGAAGGACATTATTACAATATGAGGGCTAGAATTGAAGGACATTATTACAATATGAGGGTTAGAATTGAAGGACATTATTACAATATGAGGGCTAGAATTGGAGGACATTATTACAATATGGGGCTAGAATTGGAGGACATTATTACAATATGAGGGCTAGAATTGGAGGACATTATTACAATATGGGGCTAGAATTGAAGAACATTATTACAATATGGGGGCTAGAATAGGAGGACATTATTACAATATGGAGGCTAGAATTGGAGGACATTATTACAATATGGGGCTAGAATTGGAGGACATTATTACAATATGGGGCTAGAATTGGAGGACATTATTACAATATGGGGGCTAGAATTGGAGGACATTATTACAATATGGGGCTAGAATTGGAGGACATTATTACAATATGAGGGCTAGAATTAGGGGACATTATTACAATATGGGGCTAGAATTGGAGGACATTATTACAATATGGGGCTAGAATTGGAGGACATTATTACAATATGGGGGCTAGAATTGGAGGACATTATTACAATATGGGGCTAGAATTGGAGGACATTATTACAATATGGGGCTAGAATTAGGGGACATTATTACAATATGAGGGCTAGAATTGGAGGACATTATTACAATATGGGGGCTAGAATTGGAGGACATTATTACAATATGAGGGCTAGAATTGGAGGACATTATTACAATATGGGGCTAGAATTGGAGGACATTATTACAATATGGGGCTAGAATTAGGGGACATTATTACAATATGGAGGCTAGAATTGGAGGACATTATTACAATATGGGGCTAGAATTAGGGGACATTATTACAATATGAGGGCTAGAATTGGAGGACATTATTACAATATGGGGGCTAGAATTGGAGGACATTATTACAATATGAGGGCTAGAATTAGGGGACATTATTACAATATGGGGGCTAGAATTGGAGGACATTATTACAATATGGGGCTAGAATTGGAGGACATTATTACAATATGGGGGCTAGAATTGGAGGACATTATTACAATATGGGGCTAGAATTGGAGGACATTATTACAATATGAGGGCTGGAATTAGAGGACATTATTACAATATGGGGCTAGAATTAGGGGACATTATTACAATATGGAGGCTAGAATTGGAGGACATTATTACAATATGGGGCTAGAATTAGGGGACATTATTACAATATGAGGGCTAGAATTGGAGGACATTATTACAATATGGGGGCTAGAATTGGAGGACATTATTACAATATGGGGGCTAGAATTGGAGGACATTATTACAATATGGTGGCTAGAATTGAAGGACATTATTACAATATGAGGGCTAGAATTAGAGGACATTATTACAATATGAGGGCTAGAATTGGAGGACATTATTACAATATGGGGCTAGAATTAGGGGACATTATTACAATATGGAGGCTAGAATTGGAGGACATTATTACAATATGGGGCTAGAATTAGGGGACATTATTACAATATGAGAGCTAGAATTGGAGGACATTATTACAATATGAGGGCTAGAATTGGAGGACATTATTACAATATGGGGGCTAGAATTGGAGGACATTATTACAATATGAGGGCTAGAATTAGGGGACATTATTACAATATGGGGGCTAGAATTGGAGGACATTATTACAATATGGGGCTAGAATTGGAGGACATTATTACAATATGGGGGCTAGAATTGGAGGACATTATTACAATATGGGGCTAGAATTGGAGGACATTATTACAATATGAGGGCTAGAATTGGAGGACATTATTACAATATGGGGCTAGAATTAGGGGACATTATTACAATATGGAGGCTAGCATTAGGGGACATTATTACAATATGAGGGCTAGAATTGGAGGACATTATTACAATATGGGGCTAGAATTAGGGGACATTATTACAATATGAGGGCTAGAATTGGAGGACATTATTACAATATGGGGCTAGAATTGGAGGACATTATTACAATATGGGGCTAGAATTGGAGGACATTATTACAATATGAGTGTTAGAACCTTGCTGTTAGGTTTTTTTTCCTTTGCTGGTCACATGACCTTGTTGGCCTATTTAGTCCTGCTCCGCCCTTCTGGCTTTGCTGGACTTCATTGTATATCTACTTTCTAGCTAGCCTGTGCTCTGTATCTAACTCTGTTAGTTTGCTTGGTCTACGGACCTCTATGTTCTATCTATTTTGTTTGTTCGTCTGTCTGCTACTATTTCTGTTAGGAGGTGTCCCATATTCCTCCCAGTCCTTAGTACTTGTAGGGATTCCCTCCCCACATCTATAGGTCTTCGTACAGACTAGATTAGGACTTTAGCAGGTCTGATCGCAGGATCAGGTTCCCTGTTATATCGTAGGGATTCAGCTGAGTCTCATAGTAGGGACAGATCTCCTCTCTTTCCTTAGCTTTGGTAGCAGAACATAACAGTAAGTCCAGCCAGCAAATTCTCTAAGGAAAGATTTTTCTGTTCCATCATGGTGTCGGTTCAGGATTTGGCTCATCGCCTGCAGGGACTCTCTCTGGAGGTGACCGAGCTCCGTCAGCACGTGAGTAACTGTCCTGGAGCACATTTCTTGGAGCCTAAGGTATGTTTGCCGGATTTGTTTTTTGGTGAACACCGAGAATTTTTTTCATTTAAAAATGCTTGCTTATTGTATTTTCGTTTGAGACCTAAGTCCTCTGGGGATGAATCCCAGCGCGTAGGGTTCATAATGTCACTTTTGCGCAAAGAGCCTCAGGAGTGGGCCTTTTCTTTGCAACCTAGTGATTCATGCTTCAGATCAGTGGATAGTTTTTTTTCTGCTTTGGGACTATTATATGATGATCCTGACCGTGTCGCATCAGCTGAGACTGAGTTGAGACGTCTAAAACAAGGATCGGGTAATGTGGAAAAATATTGTACACATTTTCGTCGTTGGTCCACTCAAACAGGGTGGAACGATTCTGCTCTGAAAAGTCTATTTCTTGCTGGGCTCAGTGAAAGGGTTAAAGACCTGCTAATTGCTTATCCTACACCTGAAGATTTGCAACAGGCTATGCAATTAGCTATACGGGTGGATAGAAGACTGAGTGCTAGGGTTAATGAGAGCAAATCCTCTGCTATGTCAGTTTCTGGTTATGATAATGTGTGTACTAACAGTGGTGAACCGATGGAGATTGGATCGGTGGCACCTCGCTCTCAAGAAAAAGACCGTCGTTTTTCGCAAGGCTTGTGTTTCTACTGCGGAAAATCTGGTCATTTGATTAAAGGCTGTGAGCTTCGTATGAAGAAAGAAAAAAAAATGGTCAGTCACGCCCGTATTGCCTGTTTAAATTCCATGGGTATATTTTTAGCTGCTTCCACGATTGCTCAGGAAAAATTAATGGAATTTCGGGTGTTTGTTGATTGCGGGTCTACACTGAATGTAATTGATGGGGGATTCGTGGAAAAACTCAATTTAAAACCTGAACCTTTGTCATCCCCCATTGCTGTGGTTTCTGTGGATGGCTCCCCTTTGAAGAATATTACTCTCAAGGTCAGTGAATTTCCTCTCACTATTAATGGTGTTCACCATGAGAAATTGGATTTGGTAGTGTTGAATAACTTGCCTTCTCCAGTAATATTGGGTTTGCCCTGGTTAAAATTTTACAATCCTGTACTGGATTGGTCTACCAGTGAAATTAAATCCTGGAGCCATAAATGTTATGACAAGTGTTGTAACGGGCGTATTGCAGCTTTGGATAGGGGAGAATTGCCTGTTCCTATTCAGGATTTTTGGAGAGTTTTTTCTGAGAAGGAATCGCAGGTTTTGCCTCCCCATAGAGACTATGATTGTTCTATTGAATTTGTCCCTGGAGCGACTCTTCCTAAGAGTCGTTTATTTAACCTTACTATTCCTGAGAGGAAGGCTTTGGAGGAATACATACAGACAAGCTTGGCCGCCGGTCACATTAGGCCCTCTAAGTCTCCTGTGGCGGTTGGATTTTTTTTTGTAAAAAAAAAGGACGGCGGTTTACGTCCTTGTCTGGATTTTCGTGAGATTAACAAAATTACAGTACGCAATCCTTACCCACTGCCATTGATTCCTGATCTGTTTAACCAGTTATTGGGGGCCAAGTGGTTCTCTAAAATTGACCTTAAGGGGGCATACAATCTGTTGCGCATGAAGGAGGGTGATGAATGGAAGACTGCTTTTAACACTCCTGTGGGTCATTTTGAGAATCTGGTTATGCCTTTTGGTCTTACTAATGCTCCTGCATTTTTTCAGAATCTGATTAATGACATCCTTAGACCTTTGATCGGTAAAAATGTGGTTGTGTATTTGGATGACATTTTGATTTATTCGCCGGATCTGGAGTCTCATTGGCGGAGCGTGCGTGAGGTATTACAGTTATTAATGGACAATTCGCTTTTTGCTAAGCTGGAGAAATGTGAGTTCGCTGTACAGAGAATTAGTTTTTTGGGCTACATTATCTCCAGCAAAGGTTTTGAGATGGATCCGGTTAAGGTTCAGGCTGTGCAGGAATGGCCTAGGCCTATTGGTTTGAAATCGATACAGAGGTTTTTGGGTTTCGCTAATTACTATAGAAAGTTCATAAAAAATTTTTCTAGTATTGTCAAACCTCTGACTGATCTCACCAGGAAAGGTGCTGATGCGGTTCAGTGGTCTTCTGAGGCCATTGAAGCTTTTGTGTATCTCAAGGAGAGGTTCACCTCTGCTCCCATCCTTATGCAGCCTGATGTTACTAGGCCGTTTTTGGTTGAGGTTGATGCTTCCTCTGTGGGGGTTGGCGCAGTATTGTCTCAGGATAACGGGGATGGATTACATCCCTGTGCCTTTTTTTTCAAAAAAATTTTCGGAGACTGAATTGAATTACGATATTGGTAATCGGGAATTATTGGCTATTAAACTCGCATTTGAACACTGGCGCCACTTCTTGGAAGGTGCGGAATTTCCCGTTCAGGTTCTTACGGATCATAAAAATCTGATATATCTTGATGCTGCCAAGCGCCTGAATGCCCGTCAGGCTAGGTGGGCACTGTTTTTCTCGCGGTTTAATTTCTCCGTTACTTACATCCCTGGTACTAAGAATGTTAAGGCGGATGCCTTGTCTCGCAGTTTTTCTCCCATAGTCGGTGCTGAGAAAGAGGAAAACATTTTACAAGAAGGTGTTGTGATAGCTGCTTTAGACTCCGTTTTGGAAGATGAGATTCTTAAAGCTCAGGAGAATGCCCCATCTAACACTCCTCATGGGAGGTTGTTTGTGCCTGAGACCTTTAGGAGAGATTTGTTTGTTGAGTGTCACGAATCTCGGTTGGCAGGTCATCCCGGAATCTCTGAGACCAAGAGACTGGTGGGTCGCAGTATTTGGTGGCCTGGATGGCAGAAGGAAGTCATTAAGTGGGTGCGCCAATGTACTATATGTGCTAGATCTAAGTCCTCACATACTCCTGCTGCGGGGTTGCTTTGTCCTTTGGAGGTCCCCAGTGCTCCTTGGACACATTTGGCTATGGACTTTATAACTGACCTTCCCCCCTCTGAGGGTTTTACTGTCATCTGGGTGGTCGTGGACCGCTTTAGCAAGATGTGTCACTTGGTTCCCTTCGTCAAACTGCCCTGCGCTAAAACTCTCGCTAAGGCCTTTGTCAAGGAAATTGTCAGACTTCATGGCGTTCCTACTGACATTGTTTCTGATAGGGGTCCTCAGTTCGTGGCTCGTTTTTGGCGTGCCTTTTGTGACAGGTTGGGAATTCATTTGTCATTTTCGTCCGGATATCATCCTGAATCTAATGGCCAGACAGAAAGGAAAAACCAGGATGTTGAGCAGTTCTTGCGTTGTTTTG
Organism: Phyllobates terribilis; assembly: GCF_046119375.1. Taxonomy (NCBI): domain Eukaryota; kingdom Metazoa; phylum Chordata; class Amphibia; order Anura; family Dendrobatidae; genus Phyllobates; species Phyllobates terribilis. The sequence goes on from NW_027366150.1 coordinate 24,709, forward strand.
TGGCAGACAATCAAGAGGGGTGGTCTGAGTTTCTGCCACTTGCCGAATTTGCTCTGAACAATCATACATCTTCTTCTGCTGGTTGTTCGCCTTTTTTTTGTTGTTCTGGGAGACATCCGTCGTTTGGGTCGTTCTCCAAGTTGGGATCTGCCGTGCCTGAGGAGGAGAATTTTTCCGGTGATTTGGAAAGAGTTTGGACGGATGTGCGTGGTAATCTTCAGGAGGCCAACAGAAAATCTAAAGACTACTTTGATAGGAAACGACAGGAGGTTTTGTTCGCTGTTGGTGACATGGTTTGGTTGTCCTCTAGGAATCTGCGGTTGAGGATTCCTTCTAAGAAATTGGGTCCCAAGTTTGTAGGGCCCTTTAAGGTGCTTCAGGTTGTCAACCAATCTGCTGTTAGGTTGGAGGTTCCTACCTCCTGGAGAATTAATCCGGTCTTTCATGTCTCTCTGTTAAAAAAAGCTGTTGTGTCGGATGGTGACGCCTCTGCCTCTGTTCCTCCGGTGGTGGAGGACGGGGAATATGAAATTTCTCGCATCCTTGACTCTAGACGGTATAGAGGTAGTTTGCAGTATCTTGTGGCCTGGAAAGGTTTCGGACCCGAGGATAACTCTTGGGTGAGGTCAGATGATGTTTCCGCGTCCAGACTTATCAGAGCGTTTCACAGGAGATTTCCTGATAAGCCTGGTCCTAGGGGATCCGGAGGATCCTCTTAGAAGGGGGGGTACTGTTAGAACCTTGCTGTTAGGTTTTTTTTCCTTTGCTGGTCACATGACCTTGTTGGCCTATTTAGTCCTGCTCCGCCCTTCTGGCTTTGCTGGACTTCATTGTATATCTACTTTCTAGCTAGCCTGTGCTCTGTATCTAACTCTGTTAGTTTGCTTGGTCTACGGACCTCTATGTTCTATCTATTTTGTTTGTTCGTCTGTCTGCTACTATTTCTGTTAGGAGGTGTCCCATATTCCTCCCAGTCCTTAGTACTTGTAGGGATTCCCTCCCCACATCTATAGGTCTTCGTACAGACTAGATTAGGACTTTAGCAGGTCTGATCGCAGGATCAAGTTCCCTGTTACATCGTAGGGATTCAGCTGAGTCTCATAGTAGGGACAGATCTCCTCTCTTTCCTTAGCTTTGGTAGCAGAACATAACAATGAGGGCTAGAATTAGGGGACATTATTACAATATGGAGGCTAGAATTGGAGGACATTATTACAATATGGGGGCTAGAATTGGAGGACATTATTACAATATGGGGGCTAGAATTGGAGGACATTACTACAATATGGGGGCTAGAATTGGAGGACATTATTACAATATGGAGGCTAGAATTGGAGGACATTATTACAATATGAGGACTAGAATTGAAGGACATTATTACAATATGGGGCTAGAATTGGAGGACATTATTACAATATGGGGCTAGAATTGGAGGACATTATTACAATATGGGGCTAGAATTGGAGGACATTATTACAATATGGGGCTAGAATTGGAGGACATTATTACAATATGGGGCTAGAATTGGAGTACATTATTACAATATGGAGGCTAGAATTGGAGGACATTATTACAATATGAGGGCTAGAATTGGAGGACATTATTACAATATGAGGGCTAGAATTGGAGGACATTATTACAATATGGGGCTAGAATTGGAGTACATTATTACAATATGAGGGCTAGAATTGGAGGACATTATTACAATATGGGGCTAGAATTGGAGGACATTATTACAATATGAGGGCTAGAATTGGAGGACATTATTACAATATGGGGCTAGAATTGGAGGACATTATTACAATATGAGGGCTAGAATTGGAGGACATTATTACAATATGAGGGCTAGAATTGGAGGACATTATTACAATATGAGGGCTAGAATTGGAGGACATTATTACAATATGAGGGCTAGAATTGGAGGACATTATTACAATATGGGGCTAGAATTGGAGGACATTATTACAATATGAGGGCTAGAATTGGAGGACATTATTACAATATGAGGGCTAGATTTGGAGGACATTATTACAATATGGGGCTAGAATTGGAGGACATTATTACTATATGAGCGATAGAATTAGAGGACATTATTACAATATGAGGGATAGAATTGGAGGACATTATTAATATATTGAGGCCACATAGAAGGACATTACTACAATAAGGGGGCTAGAATTGGAGGGCATTATTACAATATGGCGCTAGAATTAGGGGACATTATTACAATATGGGGCTAGAATTGGAGGACATTATTACAATATGGGGCTAGAATTGGAGGACATTATTACAATATGAGAGCTAGAATTGGAGGACATTATTACAATATGGGGCTAGAATTGGAGGACATTATTACAATATGAGGGCTAGAATTGGAGTACATTATTACAATATGGGGGCTAGAATTGGAGGACATTTCTACAATATGGGGGCTAGAATTGGAGGACATTATTACAATATGGAGGCTAGAATTGGAGGACATTATTACAATATGAGGGCTAGAATTGGAGGACATTATTACAATATGGGGTTAGAATTGGAGGACATTATTACAATATGGGGCTAGAATTGGAGGACATTATTACAATATGAGGGCTAGAATTGAAGGACATTATTATAATATGAGGGCTAGAATTGGAGGACATTATTACAATATGGGGGCTAGAATTGGAGGACATTATTACAATATGGGGGCTAGAATTGGAGGACATTATTACAATATGGGGCTAGAATTGGAGGACATTATTACAATATGAGGGCTAGAATTAGAGGACATTATTACAATATGAGGGCTAGAATTGGAGGACATTATTACAATATGGGGCTAGAATTAGGGGACATTATTACAATATGGAGGCTAGAATTGGAGGACATTATTACAATGTGGGGCTAGAAGTAGGGGACATTATTACAATATGAGGGCTAGAATTGGAGGACATTATTACAATATGAGGGCTAGAATTAGGGGACATTATTACAATATGGAGGCTAGAATTGGAGGACATTATTACAATATGGGGCTAGAATTGAAGGACATTATTACAATATGGGGCTAGAATTGAAGGACATTATTACAATATGAGGGCTAGAATTGGAGGACATTATTACAATATGAGGGCTAGAATTGGAGGACATTATTACAATATGTGGCTAGAATTGGAGGACATTATTACAATATGAGGGCTAGAATTGGAGGACATTATTACAATATGGGGCTAGAATTAGGGGACATTATTACAATATGGGGCTAGAATTGGAGGACATTATTACAATATGGGGCTAGAATTAGGGGACATTATTACAATATGGAGGCTAGAATTGGAGGACATTATTACAATATGGGGCTAGAATTTGAGGACATTATTACAATATGGGGCTAGAATTAGGGGACATTATTACAATATGAGGGCTAGAATTGGAGGACATTATTACAATATGGGGCTAGAATTAGGGGACATTATTACAATATGGGGCTAGAATTGGAGGACATTATTACAATATGGGGCTAGAATTAGGGGACATTATTACAATATGGAGGCTAGAATTGGAGGACATTATTACAATATGGGGCTAGAATTTGAGGACATTATTACAATATGGGGCTAGAATTGGAGGACATTATTACAATATGGGGCTAGAATTGGAGGACATTATTACAATATGGGGCTACAATTGGAGGACATTATTACAATATGGGGCTAGAATTAGGGGACATTATTACAATATGGAGGCTAGAATTGGAGGACATTATTACAATATGGGGCTAGAATTGGAGGACATTATTAATATATTGAGGCCACATAGAAGGACATTACTACAATATGGGGGCTAGAATTGGAGGACATTATTACAATATGGGGCTACAATTGGAGGACATTATTACAATATGGGGCTAGAATTGGAGGACATTATTACAATATGGGGCTAGAATTGGAGGACATTATTACAATATGAGGGCTAGAATTGGAGGACATTATTACAATATGGGGCTAGAATTGGAGGACATTATTACAATATGAGGGCGAGAATTGGAGTACATTATTACAATATGGGGGCTAGAATTGGAGGACATTATTACAATATGGAGGCTAGAATTGGAGGACATTATTACAATATGAGGGCTAGAATTGAAGGACATTATTACAATATGAGGGCTAGAATTGGAGGACATTATTACAATATGGGGCTAGAATTGGAGGACATTATTACAATATGGGGCTAGAATTGAAGGACATTATTACAATATGGGGCTAGAATTGAAGGACATTATTACAATATGGGGCTAGAATTGAAGGACATTATTACAATATGAGGGCTAGAATTGGAGGACATTATTACAATATGAGGGCTAGAATTGGAGGACATTATTACAATATGAGGGCTAGAATTGGAGGACATTATTACAATATGAGGGCTAGAATTAGGGGACATTATTACAATATGGAGGCTAGAATTGGAGGACATTATTACATTATGAGGGCTAGAATTGGAGGACATTATTACAATATGTGGCTAGAATTGGAGGACATTATTACAATATGAGGGCTAGAATTGGAGGACATTATTACAATATGGGGCTAGAATTAGGGGACATTATTACAATATGGGGCTAGAATTGGAGGACATTATTACAATATGGGGCTAGAATTAGGGGACATTATTACAATATGGAGGCTAGAATTGGAGGACATTATTACAATATGGGGCTAGAAGTTGAGGACATTATTACAATATGGGGCTAGAATTAGGGGACATTATTACAATATGAGGGCTAGAATTGGAGGACATTATTACAATATGGGGCTAGAATTAGGGGACATTATTACAATATGGGGCTAGAATTGGAGGACATTATTACAATATGGGGCTAGAATTAGGGGACATTATTACAATATGGAGGCTAGAATTGGAGGACATTATTACAATATGGGGCTAGAATTTGAGGACATTATTACAATATGGGGCTAGAATTGGAGGACATTATTACAATATGGGGCTAGAATTGGAGGACATTATTACAATATGGGGCTACAATTGGAGGACATTATTACAATATGGGGCTAGAATTAGGGGACATTATTACAATATGGAGGCTAGAATTGGAGGACATTATTACAATATGGGGCTAGAATTGGAGGACATTATTAATATATTGAGGCCACATAGAAGGACATTACTACAATATGGGGGCTAGAATTGGAGGACATTATTACAATATGGGGCTACAATTGGAGGACATTATTACAATATGGGGCTAGAATTGGAGGACATTATTACAATATGGGGCTAGAATTGGAGGACATTATTACAATATGAGGGCTAGAATTGGAGGACATTATTACAATATGGGGCTAGAATTGGAGGACATTATTACAATATGAGGGCGAGAATTGGAGTACATTATTACAATATGGGGGCTAGAATTGGAGGACATTATTACAATATGGAGGCTAGAATTGGAGGACATTATTACAATATGAGGGCTAGAATTGAAGGACATTATTACAATATGAGGGCTAGAATTGGAGGACATTATTACAATATGGGGCTAGAATTGGAGGACATTATTACAATATGGGGCTAGAATTGGAGGACATTATTACAATATGGGGCTAGAATTGGAGGACATTATTACAATATGGGGCTAGAATTGGAGAACATTATTACAATATGGGGCTAGAATTGGAGGACATTATTACAATATGAGGGCTAGAATTGGAGGACATTATTACAATATGAGGGCTAGAATTGGAGGACATTATTACAATATGAGGGTTAGAATTGGAGGACATTATTACAATATGAGGGCTAGAATTGGAGGACATTATTACAATATGGGGCTAGAATTGGAGGACATTATTACAATATGAGGGCTAGAATTGGAGGACATTATTACAATATGAGGGCTAGAATTGGAGGACATTATTACTATATGAGCGATAGAATTAGAGGACATTATTACAATATGAGGGATAGAATTGGAGGACATTATTACAATATGGGGCTAGAATTAGGGGACATTATTACAATATGGGGCTAGAATTGGAGGACATTATTACAATATGGGGCTAGAATTGGAGTACATTATTACAATATGGGGCTAGAATTGGAGGACATTATTACAATATGAGGGCTAGAATTGAAGGACATTATTACAATATGGGGCTAGAATTGGAGGACATTATTACAATATGGGGCTAGAATTGGAGGACATTATTACAATATGGGGCTAGAATTGGAGGACATTATTACAATATGGGGCTAGAATTGGAGGACATTATTACAATATGAGGGCTAGAATTGAAGGACATTATTACAATATGGGGCTAGAATTGGAGGACATTATTACAATATGAGGGCTAGAATTGAAGGACATTATTACAATATGGGGCTAGAATTGGAGGACATTATTACAATATGGGGGCTAGAATTGGAGGACATTACTACAATATGGGGGCTAGAATTGGAGGACATTATTACAATATGGAGGCTAGAATTGGAGGACATTATTACAATATGAGAGCTAGAATTGGAGGACATTATTACAATATGGGGCTAGAATTGGAGGACATTATTACAATATGGGGCTAGAATTGGAGGACATTATTACAATATGGGGCTAGAATTTAAGTACATTATTACAATATGGAGGCTAGAATTGGAGGACATTATTACAATATGAGGGCTAGAATTGGAGGACATTATTACAATATGAGGGCTAGAATTGGAGGACATTGTTACAATATGGGGCTAGAATTGGAGGACATTATTACAATATGGGGCTAGAATTGGAGGACATTATTACAATATGAGGGCTAGAATTGGAGGATATTATTACAATATGAGGGCTAGAATTGGAGGACATTATTACAATATGGGGCTAGAATTGGAGGACATTATTACAATATGAGGGCTAGAATTGGAGGACATTATTACAATATGAGGGCTAGAATTGGAGGACATTACTACAATATGGGGGCTAGAATTGGAGGACATTATTACAATATGGGGCTAGAATTGGAGGACATTATTACAATATGGGGCTAGAATTGGAGGACATTATTACAATATGGGGCTAGAATTGGAGGACATTATTACAATATGGGGCTAGAATTGGAGGACATTATTACAATATGAGGGCTAGAATTGAAGGACATTATTACAATATGGGGCTAGAATTGGAGGACATTATTACAATATGAGGGCTAGAATTGGAGTACATTATTACAATATGGGGGCTAGAATTGGAGGACATTACTACAATATGGGGGCTAGAATTGGAGGACATTATTACAATATGGAGGCTAGAATTGGAGGACATTATTACAATATGAGGGCTAGAATTGGAGGACATTATTACAATATGGGGCTAGAATTGGAGGACATTATTACAATATGGGGCTAGAATTGGAGGACATTATTACAATATGGGGCTAGAATTTAAGTACATTATTACAATATGAGGGCTAGAATTGGAGGACATTATTACAATATGAGGGCTAGAATTGGAGGACATTATTACAATATGAGGGCTAGAATTGGAGGACATTGTTACAATATGGGGCTAGAATTGGAGGACATTATTACAATATGGGGCTAGAATTGGAGGACATTATTACAATATGAGGGCTAGAATTGGAGGACATTATTACAATATGAGGGCTAGAATTGGAGGATATTATTACAATATGAGGGCTAGAATTGGAGGACATTATTACAATATGGGGCTAGAATTGGAGGACATTATTACAATATGAGGGCTAGAATTGGAGGACATTATTACAATATGAGGGCTAGAATTGGAGGACATTACTACAATATGGGGGCTAGAATTGGAGGACATTATTACAATATGAGGGCTAGAATTGGAGGACATTATTACAATATGAGGGCTAGAATTGGAGGACATTATTACAATATGAGGGCTAGAATTGGAGGACATTATTACAATATGGGGCTAGAATTGGAGGACATTATTACAATATGGGGCTAGAATTGGAGGACATTATTACAATATGAGGGCTAGAATTGGAGGACATTATTACAATATGAGGGCTAGAATTGGAGGACATTATTACAATATTGGGCTAGAATTGGAGGACATTATTACAATATGAGGGCTAGAATTGGAGGACATTATTACAATATGAGGGCTAGAATTGGAGGACATTATTACAATATGGGGCTAGAATTGGAGGACATTATTACAATATGGGGCTAGAATTGGAGGACATTATTACAATATGGAGGCTCGAATTGGAGGACATTATTACAATATGGGGCTAGAATTGAAGGACATTATTACAATATGAGGGCTAGAATTGGAGGACATTATTACAATATGGGGCTAGAATTGGAGGACATTATTACAATATGAGGGCTAGAATTGGAGGACATTATTACAATATGGGGCTAGAATTGGAGGACATTATTACAATATGAGGGCTAGAATTGGAGGACATTATTACAATATGAGGGCTAGAATTGGAGGACATTATTACAATATGAGGGCTAGAATTGGAGGACATTATTACAATATGGAGGCTCGAATTGGAGGACATTATTACAATATGGGGCTAGAATTGGAGGACATTATTACAATATGGGGCTAGAATTGGAGGACATTATTACAATATGGGGCTAGAATTGGAGGACATTATTACAATATGAGGGCTCGAATTGGAGGACATTATTACAATATGAGGGCTAGAATTGAAGGACATTATTACAATATGAGGGCTCGAATTGGAGGACATTATTACAATATGGGGCTAGAATTGGAGGACATTATTACAATATGGGGCTAGAATTGGAGGACATTATTACAATATGAGGGCTAGAATTGGAGGACATTATTACAATATGAGTGCTAGAATTGGAGGACATTATTACAATATGGGGCTAGAATTGGAGGACATTATTACAATATGGGGCTAGAATTGGAGGACATTATTACAATATGGGGCTAGAATTGGAGGACATTATTACAATATGAGGGCTAGAATTGGAGGACATTATTACAATATGGGGCTAGAATTGGAGGACATTATTACAATATGGGGCTAGAATTGGAGGACATTATTAAAATATGGGGCTAGAATTGGAGGACATTATTACAATATGGGGCTAGAATTGGAGGACATTATTACAATATGGGGCTAGAATTGGAGGACATTATTACAATATGGGGCTAGAATTGGAGTACATTATTACAATATGGAGGCTAGAATTGGAGGACATTATTACAATATGAGGGCTAGAATTGGAGGACATTATTACAATATGGGGCTAGAATTAGGAGACATTATTACAATATGGGGCTAGAATTGAAGGACATTATTACAATATGGGGCTAGAATTGGAGGAAATTATTACAATATGGGGATAGAATTAGGGTACATTATTACAATATGGAGGCTAGAATTGGAGGACATTATTACAATATGGGGCTAGAATTAGGGGACATTATTACAATATGGGGCTAGAATTAGGGGACATTATTACAATATGGGGCTAGAATTGAAGGACATTATTACAATATGGGGCTAGAATTGGAGGACATTATTACAATATGGGGATAGAATTAGGGTACATTATTACAATATGGAGGCTAGAATTGGAGGACATTATTACAATATGGGGCTAGAATTGGAGGACATTATTACAATATGAGGGCTAGAATTGAATGACATTATTACAATATGGGGGCTAGAATTGACGGACATTATTACAATATGGGGGCTAGAATTGGAGAACATTATTACAATATGGGGGCTAGAATTGAAGGACATTATTACAATATGGGGGCTAGAATTGGTTGACATTATTACAATATGGTGCTAGAATTGAAGGACATTATTACAATATGGGGCTAGAATTAGGGGACATTATTACAATATGGGGCTAGAATTGGAGAACATTATTCCAATATGGGGGCTAGAATTGGAGTACATTATTACAATATGGAGGCTAGAATTGGAGGACATTATTACAATATGAGGGCTAGAATTGGACGACATTATTACAATATGAGGGCTAGAATTGGAGGACATTATTACAATATGGGGCTAGAAATGGAGAACATTATTACAATATGGGGCTAGAATTGGAGGATATTATTACAATATGGGGCTAGAATTGGAGGACATTATTACAATATGGAGGCTAGAATTGGAGGACATTATTACAATATGAGGGCTAGAATTGGAGGACATTATTACAATATGGGGCTAGAATTGGAGGACATTATTACAATATGAGGGCTAGAATTGGAGGACATTATTACAATATGAGGGCTAGAATTGGAGGACATTATTACAATATGAGGGTTAGAATTGGAGGACATTATTACAATATGAGGGCTAGAATTGGAGGACATTATTACAATATGGGGCTAGAATTGGAGGACATTATTACAATATGAGGGCTAGAATTGGAGGACATTATTACAATATGAGGGCTAGAATTGGAGGACATTATTACTATATGAGCGATAGAATTAGAGGACATTATTACAATATGAGGGATAGAATTGGAGGACATTATTAATATATTGAGGCCACATAGAAGGACATTACTACAATATGGGGGCTAGAATTGGAGGACATTATTACAATATGGGGCTAGAATTAGGGGACATTATTACAATATGGGGCTAGAATTGGAGGACATTATTACAATATGGGGCTAGAATTTTAGGACATTATTACAATATGGGGCTAGAATTGGAGGACATTATTACAATATGAGGGCTAGAATTGGAGGACATTATTACAATATGGGGCTAGAATTGGAGGACATTATTACAATATGAGGGCTAGAATTGGAGTACATTATTACAATATGGGGGCTAGAATTGGAGGACATTACTACAATATGAGGGCTAGAATTGGAGGACATTATTACAATATGGGGCTAGAATTGGAGGACATTATTACAATATGGGGCTAGAATTGGAGGACATTATTACAATATGGGGCTAGAATTTAAGTACATTATTACAATATGGAGGCTAGAATTGGAGGACATTATTACAATATGAGGGCTAGAATTGGAGGACATTATTACAATATGAGGGCTAGAATTGGAGGACATTGTTACAATATGGGGCTAGAATTGGAGGACATTATTACAATATGGGGCTAGAATTGGAGGACATTATTACAATATGAGGGCTAGAATTGGAGGATATTATTACAATATGAGGGCTAGAATTGGAGGACATTATTACAATATGGGGCTAGAATTGGAGGACATTATTACAATATGAGGGCTAGAATTGGAGGACATTATTACAATATGAGGGCTAGAATTGGAGGACATTACTACAATATGGGGGCTAGAATTGGAGGACATTATTACAATATGGGGCTAGAATTGGAGGACATTATTACAATATGGGGCTAGAATTGGAGGACATTATTACAATATGGGGCTAGAATTGGAGGACATTATTACAATATGAGGGCTAGAATTGAAGGACATTATTACAATATGGGGCTAGAATTGGAGGACATTATTACAATATGAGGGCTAGAATTGGAGTACATTATTACAATATGGGGGCTAGAATTGGAGGACATTACTACAATATGGGGGCTAGAATTGGAGGACATTATTACAATATGGAGGCTAGAATTGGAGGACATTATTACAATATGAGGGCTAGAATTGGAGGACATTATTACAATATGGGGCTAGAATTGGAGGACATTATTACAATATGGGGCTAGAATTGGAGGACATTATTACAATATGGGGCTAGAATTTAAGTACATTATTACAATATGAGGGCTAGAATTGGAGGACATTATTACAATATGAGGGCTAGAATTGGAGGACATTATTACAATATGAGGGCTAGAATTGGAGGACATTGTTACAATATGGGGCTAGAATTGGAGGACATTATTACAATATGGGGCTAGAATTGGAGGACATTATTACAATATGAGGGCTAGAATTGGAGGATATTATTACAATATGAGGGCTAGAATTGGAGGACATTATTACAATATGGGGCTAGAATTGGAGGACATTATTACAATATGAGGGCTAGAATTGGAGGACATTATTACAATATGAGGGCTAGAATTGGAGGACATTACTACAATATGGGGGCTAGAATTGGAGGACATTATTACAATATGAGGGCTAGAATTGGAGGACATTATTACAATATGAGGGCTAGAATTGGAGGACATTATTACAATATGAGGGCTAGAATTGGAGGACATTATTACAATATGGGGCTAGAATTGGAGGACATTATTACAATATGGGGCTAGAATTGGAGGACATTATTACAATATGAGGGCTAGAATTGGAGGACATTATTACAATATGAGGGCTAGAATTGGAGGACATTATTACAATATTGGGCTAGAATTGGAGGACATTATTACAATATGAGGGCTAGAATTGGAGGACATTATTACAATATGAGGGCTAGAATTGGAGGACATTATTACAATATGGGGCTAGAATTGGAGGACATTATTACAATATGGGGCTAGAATTGGAGGACATTATTACAATATGGAGGCTCGAATTGGAGGACATTATTACAATATGGGGCTAGAATTGAAGGACATTATTACAATATGAGGGCTAGAATTGGAGGACATTATTACAATATGGGGCTAGAATTGGAGGACATTATTACAATATGAGGGCTAGAATTGGAGGACATTATTACAATATGGGGCTAGAATTGGAGGACATTATTACAATATGAGGGCTAGAATTGGAGGACATTATTACAATATGAGGGCTAGAATTGGAGGACATTATTACAATATGAGGGCTAGAATTGGAGGACATTATTACAATATGGAGGCTCGAATTGGAGGACATTATTACAATATGGGGCTAGAATTGGAGGACATTATTACAATATGAGGGCTAGAATTGGAGTACATTATTACAATATGGGGGCTAGAATTGGAGGACATTACTACAATATGAGGGCTAGAATTGGAGGACATTATTACAATATGGGGCTAGAATTGGAGGACATTATTACAATATGGGGCTAGAATTGGAGGACATTATTACAATATGGGGCTAGAATTTAAGTACATTATTACAATATGGAGGCTAGAATTGGAGGACATTATTACAATATGAGGGCTAGAATTGGAGGACATTATTACAATATGAGGGCTAGAATTGGAGGACATTGTTACAATATGGGGCTAGAATTGGAGGACATTATTACAATATGGGGCTAGAATTGGAGGACATTATTACAATATGAGGGCTAGAATTGGAGGATATTATTACAATATGAGGGCTAGAATTGGAGGACATTATTACAATATGGGGCTAGAATTGGAGGACATTATTACAATATGAGGGCTAGAATTGGAGGACATTATTACAATATGAGGGCTAGAATTGGAGGACATTACTACAATATGGGGGCTAGAATTGGAGGACATTATTACAATATGGGGCTAGAATTGGAGGACATTATTACAATATGGGGCTAGAATTGGAGGACATTATTACAATATGGGGCTAGAATTGGAGGACATTATTACAATATGAGGGCTAGAATTGAAGGACATTATTACAATATGGGGCTAGAATTGGAGGACATTATTACAATATGAGGGCTAGAATTGGAGTACATTATTACAATATGGGGGCTAGAATTGGAGGACATTACTACAATATGGGGGCTAGAATTGGAGGACATTATTACAATATGGAGGCTAGAATTGGAGGACATTATTACAATATGAGGGCTAGAATTGGAGGACATTATTACAATATGGGGCTAGAATTGGAGGACATTATTACAATATGGGGCTAGAATTGGAGGACATTATTACAATATGGGGCTAGAATTTAAGTACATTATTACAATATGAGGGCTAGAATTGGAGGACATTATTACAATATGAGGGCTAGAATTGGAGGACATTATTACAATATGAGGGCTAGAATTGGAGGACATTGTTACAATATGGGGCTAGAATTGGAGGACATTATTACAATATGGGGCTAGAATTGGAGGACATTATTACAATATGGGGGCTAGAATTGGAGGACATTATTACAATATGGGGCTAGAATTGGAGGACATTATTACAATATGGGGCTAGAATTGTAGGACATTATTACAATATGAGGGCTAGAATTGAAGGACATTATTACAATATGGGGGCTAGAATTGGAGGACATTATTACAATATGGGGGCTAGAATTGGAGGACATTATTACAATATGGGGGCTAGAATTGGAGGACATTATTACAATATGGGGCTAGAATTGGAGGACATTATTACAATATGAGGGCTAGAATTGGAGGACATTATTACAATATGAGGGCTAGAATTGGAGGACATTATTACAATATGAGGGCTAGAATTGAAGGACATTATTACAATATGGGGGCTAGAATTGAAGGACATTATTACAATATGGGGCTAGAATTAGGGGACATTATTACAATATGGAGGCTAGAATTGGAGGACATTATTACAATATGGGGCTAGAATTGGAGGACATTATTACAATATGAGGGCTAGAATTGGAGGACATTATTACAATATGAGGGCTAGAATTGAAGGACATTATTACAATATGGGGCTAGAATTGGAGGACATTACTACAAAATGGGGGCTAGAATTGGAGGACATTATTACAATATGGGGGCTAGAATTGAAGGACATTATTACAATATGAGGGCTAGAATTGGAGGACATTATTACAATATGGGGCTAGAATTGGAGGACATTATTACAATATGAGGGCTAGAATTGGAGGACATTATTACAATATGGGGCTAGAATTGGAGGACATTATTACAATATGGGGCTAGAATTGAAGGACATTATTACAATATGAGGGCTAGAATTGAAGGACATTATTACAATATGAGGGCTAGAATTGGAGGACGTTATTACAATATGGGGCTAGAATTGGAGGACATTATTACAATATGAGGGCTAGAATTGGAGGACATTATTACAATATGGGGGCAAAAATCGGAGGACATTATTACAATATGGAGGCTAGAATTGGAGGACATTATTACAATATGGGGCTAGAATTGGAGGACATTATTACAATATGGGGCTAGAATTGGAGGACATTATTAAAATATGGGGGCTAGAATTGGAGGACATTATTACAATATGGGGCTAGAATTGAAGGACATTATTACAATATGGGGCTAGAATTGGAGGACATTATTACAATATGAGGGCTAGAATTGAAGGACATTATTACAATATGGGGGCTAGAATTGGAGGACATTATTACAATATGGGGCTAGAATTGGAGGACATTATTACAATATGGGGCTAGAATTGGAGGACATTATTACAATATGGGGCTAGAATTGGAGGACATTATTACAATATGAGGGCTAGAATTGAAGGACATTATTACAATATGGGGGCTAGAATTGGAGGACATTATTACAATATGGGGCTAGAATTGGAGGACATTATTACAATATGGGGCTAGAATTGGAGGACATTATTACAATATGGGGCTAGAATTGGAGGACATTATTACAATATGAGGGCTAGAATTGAAGGACATTATTACAATATGGGGGCTAGAATTGGAGGACATTATTACAATATGGGGGCTAGAATTGGAGGACATTATTACAATATGGGGGCTAGAATTGGAGGACATTATTACAATATGGGGCTAGAATTGGAGGACATTATTACAATATGAGGGCTAGAATTGGAGGACATTATTACAATATGAGGGCTAGAATTGGAGGACATTATTACAATATGAGGGCTAGAATTGAAGGACATTATTACAATATGAAGGCTAGAATTGAAGGACATTATTACAATATGGGGCTAGAATTAGGGGACATTATTACAATATGGGGCTAGAATTGGAGGACATTATTACAATATGAGGGCTAGAATTGGAGGACATTATTACAATATGGGGCTAGAATTGAAGGACATTATTACAATATGAGGGCTAGAATTGAAGGACATTATTACAATATGAGGGCTAGAATTGGAGGACATTATTACAATATGGGGCTAGAATTGGAGGACATTATTACAATATGAGGGCTAGAATTGGAGGACATTATTACAATATGGGGCTAGAATTGAAGAACATTATTACAATATGGGGGCTAGAATAGGAGGACATTATTACAATATGGAGGCTAGAATTGGAGGACATTATTACAATATGGGGGCTAGAATTGGAGGACATTATTACAATATGGGGCTAGAATTGGAGGACATTATTACAATATGAGGGCTAGAATTGGAGGACATTATTACAATATGAGGGCTAGAATTGGAGGACATTATTACAATATGAGGGCTAGAATTGAAGGACATTATTACAATATGAGGGCGAGAATTGAAGGACATTATTACAATATGGGGGCTAGAATTGGAGGACATTATTACAATATGGGGCTAGAATTGGAGGACATTATTACAATATGGGGCTAGAATTGTAGGACATTATTACAATATGAGGGCTAGAATTGAAGGACATTATTACAATATGGGGGCTAGAATTGGAGGACATTATTACAATATGGGGGCTAGAATTGGAGGACATTATTACAATATGGGGGCTAGAATTGGAGGACATTATTACAATATGGGGCTAGAATTGGAGGACATTATTACAATATGAGGGCTAGAATTGGAGGACATTATTACAATATGAGGGCTAGAATTGGAGGACATTATTACAATATGAGGGCTAGAATTGAAGGACATTATTACAATATGGGGGCTAGAATTGAAGGACATTATTACAATATGGGGCTAGAATTAGGGGACATTATTACAATATGGAGGCTAGAATTGGAGGACATTATTACAATATGGGGCTAGAATTGGAGGACATTATTACAATATGAGGGCTAGAATTGGAGGACATTATTACAATATGAGGGCTAGAATTGAAGGACATTATTACAATATGGGGCTAGAATTGGAGGACATTACTACAAAATGGGGGCTAGA
Organism: Phyllobates terribilis; assembly: GCF_046119375.1. Taxonomy (NCBI): domain Eukaryota; kingdom Metazoa; phylum Chordata; class Amphibia; order Anura; family Dendrobatidae; genus Phyllobates; species Phyllobates terribilis. The sequence continues at coordinate 41,694 of NW_027366150.1, forward strand.
ATTGGAGGACATTATTACAATATGGGGGCTAGAATTGAAGGACATTATTACAATATGAGGGCTAGAATTGGAGGACATTATTACAATATGGGGCTAGAATTGGAGGACATTATTACAATATGAGGGCTAGAATTGGAGGACATTATTACAATATGGGGCTAGAATTGGAGGACATTATTACAATATGGGGCTAGAATTGAAGGACATTATTACAATATGAGGGCTAGAATTGAAGGACATTATTACAATATGAGGGCTAGAATTGGAGGACGTTATTACAATATGGGGCTAGAATTGGAGGACATTATTACAATATGAGGGCTAGAATTGGAGGACATTATTACAATATGGGGGCAAAAATCGGAGGACATTATTACAATATGGAGGCTAGAATTGGAGGACATTATTACAATATGGGGCTAGAATTGGAGGACATTATTACAATATGGGGTTAGAATTGGAGGACATTATTAAAATATGGGGGCTAGAATTGGAGGACATTATTACAATATGGGGCTAGAATTGAAGGACATTATTACAATATGGGGCTAGAATTGGAGGACATTATTACAATATGGGGCTAGAATTGGAGGACATTATTACAATATGGGGCTAGAATTTTAGGACATTATTACAATATGAGGGCTAGAATTGAAGGACATTATTACAATATGGGGGCTAGAATTGGAGGACATTATTACAATATGGGGGCTAGAATTGGAGGACATTATTACAATATGGGGGCTAGAATTGGAGGACATTATTACAATATGGGGCTAGAATTGGAGGACATTATTACAATATGAGGGCTAGAATTGGAGGACATTATTACAATATGAGGGCTAGAATTGGAGGACATTATTACAATATGAGGGCTAGAATTGAAGGACATTATTACAATATGGGGGCTAGAATTGAAGGACATTATTACAATATGGGGCTAGAATTAGGGGACATTATTACAATATGGAGGCTGGAATTGGAGGACATTATTACAATATGGGGCTAGAATTGGAGGACATTATTACAATATGAGGGCTAGAATTGGAGGACATTATTACAATATGAGGGCTAGAATTGAAGGACATTATTACAATATGGGGCTAGAATTGGAGGACATTACTACAAAATGGGGGCTAGAATTGGAGGACATTATTACAATATGGGGGCTAGAATTGAAGGACATTATTACAATATGAGGGCTAGAATTGGAGGACATTATTACAATATGGGGCTAGAATTGGAGGACATTATTACAATATGAGGGCTAGAATTGGAGGACATTATTACAATATGGGGCTAGAATTGGAGGACATTATTACAATATGGGGCTAGAATTGAAGGACATTATTACAATATGAGGGCTAGAATTGAAGGACATTATTACAATATGAGGGCTAGAATTGGAGGACGTTATTACAATATGGGGCTAGAATTGGAGGACATTATTACAATATGAGGGCTAGAATTGGAGGACATTATTACAATATGGGGGCAAAAATCGGAGGACATTATTACAATATGGAGGCTAGAATTGGAGGACATTATTACAATATGGGGCTAGAATTGGAGGACATTATTACAATATGGGGCTAGAATTGGAGGACATTATTAAAATATGGGGGCTAGAATTGGAGGACATTATTACAATATGGGGCTAGAATTGAAGGACATTATTAAATATGGGGCTAGAATTGGAGGACATTATTACAATATGAGGGCTAGAATTGAAGGACATTATTACAATATGGGGGCTAGAATTGGAGGACATTATTACAATATGGGGCTAGAATTGGAGGACATTATTACAATATGGGGCTAGAATTGGAGGACATTATTACAATATGGGGCTAGAATTGGAGGACATTATTACAATATGAGGGCTAGAATTGAAGGACATTATTACAATATGGGGGCTAGAATTGGAGGACATTATTACAATATGGGGCTAGAATTGGAGGACATTATTACAATATGGGGCTAGAATTGGAGGACATTATTACAATATGGGGCTAGAATTGGAGGACATTATTACAATATGAGGGCTAGAATTGAAGGACATTATTACAATATGGGGGCTAGAATTGGAGGACATTATTACAATATGGGGGCTAGAATTGGAGGACATTATTACAATATGGGGGCTAGAATTGGAGGACATTATTACAATATGGGGCTAGAATTGGAGGACATTATTACAATATGAGGGCTAGAATTGGAGGACATTATTACAATATGAGGGCTAGAATTGGAGGACATTATTACAATATGAGGGCTAGAATTGAAGGACATTATTACAATATGAAGGCTAGAATTGAAGGACATTATTACAATATGGGGCTAGAATTAGGGGACATTATTACAATATGGAGGCTAGAATTGGAGGACATTATTACAATATGAGGGCTAGAATTGGAGGACATTATTACAATATGAGGGCTAGAATTGAAGGACATTATTACAATATGGGGCTAGAATTGGAGGACATTACTACAAAATGGGGGCTAGAATTGGAGGACATTATTACAATATGGGGGCTAGAATTGAAGGACATTATTACAATATGGGGGCTAGAATTGGAGGACATTATTACAATATGGGGCTAGAATTGAAGGACATTATTACAATATGGGGGCTAGAATTGCAGGACATTATTACAATATGGGGCTAGAAATGGAGGACATTATTACAATATGGGGCTAGAATTGGAGTACATTATTACAATATGGGGGCTAGATTTGGAGGACATTATTACAATATGGGGCTAGAATTGGAGGACATTATTACAATATGAGGGCTAGAATTGGAGGACATTATTACAATATGGGGCTAGAATTGGAGGACATTATTACAATATGGGGCTAGAATTGGAGGACATTATTACAATATGAGGGCTAGAATTGAAGGACATTATTACAATATGGGGGCTAGAATTGCAGGACATTATTACAATATGGGGCTAGAAATGGAGGACATTATTACAATATGGGGCTAGAATTGGAGTACATTATTACAATATGGGGGCTAGATTTGGAGGACATTATTACAATATGGGGCTAGAATTGGAGGACATTATTACAATATGAGGGCTAGAATTGGAGGACATTATTACAATATGAGGGCTAGAATTGGAGGACATTATTACAATATGGGGCTAGAATTGGAGGACATTATTACAATATGAGGGCTAGAATTGGAGGACATTATTACAATATGGGGCTACAATTAGGGGACATTATTACAATATGGGGCTAGAATTGGAGGACATTATTACAATATGGGGCTAGAATTAGGGAACATTATTACAATATGGAGGCTAGAATTGGAGGACATTATTACAATATGGGGCTAGAATTGGAGGACATTATTACTAAATGAGCGATAGAATTAGAGGACATTATTAATATATTGAGGCCACATAGAAGGACATTACTACAATATGGGGGCAAGAATTGGAGGACATTATTACAATATGAGGGCTAGAATTGGAGGACATTATTACAATATGAGGGCTAGAATTGGAGGACATTATTACAATATGAGGGCTAGAATTGGAGGATATTATTACAATATGAGGGCTAGAATTGAAGGACATTATTACAATATGGGGGCTAGAATTGGAGGACATTATTACAATATGGGGCTAGAATTAGGGGACATTATTACAATATGGAGGCTAGAATTGGAGGACATTATTACAATATGGGGCTAGAATTGGAGGACATTATTACAATATGGGGCTAGAATTCGAGGACATTGTTACAATATGAGGGCTAGAATTGGAGGACATTATTACAATATGAGGGCTAGAATTGAAGGACATTATTACAATATGGGGCTAGAATTGGAGGACATTATTACAATATGGGGCTAGAATTCGAGGACATTATTACAATATGAGGGCTAGAATTGGAGGACATTATTACAATATGAGGGCTAGAATTGAAGGACATTATTACAATATGGGGCTAGAATTGGAGGACATTACTACAATATGGGGGCTAGAATTGGAGGACATTATTACAATATGAGGGCTAGAATTGGAGGACATTATTACAATATGAGGGCTAGAATTGAAGGACATTATTTCAATATGAGGGCTAGAATTGAAGGACATTATTACAATATGGGGGCTAGAATTGGAGGACATTATTACAATATGGGGGCTAGAATTGGAAGACATTATTACAATATGGGGCTAGAATTGAAGGACATTATTACAATATGGGGGCTAGAATTGGAAGACATTATTACAATATGGGGCTAGAATTGAAGGACATTACAATATGGGGCTAGAATTAGGGGACATTATTACAATATGGAGGCTAGAATTGGAGGACATTATTACAATATGGGGCTAGAATTGGAGGACATTATTACAATATGAGGTCTAGAATTGGAGGACATTATTACAATATGAGGGCTAGAATTGAAGGACATTATTACAATATGGGGCTAGAATTGGAGGACATTGCTACAATATGGGGGCTAGAATTGGAGGACATTATTACAATATGGGGGCTAGAATTGAAGGACATTATTACAATATGGAGGCTAGAATTGGAGGACATTATTACAATATGGGGCTAGAATTGAAGGACATTATTACAATATGGGGGCTAGAATTGGAGGACATTATTACAATATGGAGGCTAGAATTGGAGGACATTATTACAATATGGGGCTAGAATTGGAGGACATTATAACAATATAGGGCTAGAATTGGAGGACATTATTACAATATGAGGGCTAGAATTGAAGGACATTATTACAATATGGGGGCTAGAATTGGAGGACATTATTACAATATGGGGCTAGAATTGCAGGACATTATTACAATATGGGGCTAGAATTGGAGGACATTATTACAATATGGGGGCTAGATTTGGAGGACATTATTACAACATGGGGCTAGAATTGGAGGACATTATTACAATATGAGGGCTAGAATTGGAGGACATTATTACAATATGGGGCTAGAATTGGAGGACATTATTACAATATGGGGCTAGAATTAGGGGACATTATTACAATATGGGGCTAGAATTGGAGGACATTATTACAATATGGGGCTAGAATTAGGGGACATTATTACAATATGGAGGCTAGAATTGGAGGACATTATTACAATATGGGGCTAGAATTGGAGGACATTATTACTATATGAGCGATAGAATTAGAGGACATTATTAATATATTGAGGCCACATAGAAGGACATTACTACAATATGGGGGCTAGAATTGGAGGACATTATTACAATATGAGGGCTAGAATTGAAGGACATTATTACAATATGGGGCAAGAATTAGGGGACATTATTACAATATGAGGGCTAGAATTGGAGGACAGTATTACAATATGAGGGCTAGAATTGGAGGACATTATTACAATATGAGGGCTAGAATTGGAGGACGTTATTACAATATGGGGGCTAGAATTGAAGGACATTATTACAATATGGGGCAAGAATTAGGGGACATTATTACAATATGGAGGCTAGAATTGGAGGACATTATTACAATATGGGGCTAGAATTGGAGGACATTATTACAATATGTGGGCTAGAATTGGAGGACATTATTACAATATGGGGCTAGAATTCGAGGACATTATTACAATATGAGGGCTAGAATTGGAGGACATTATTACAATATGAGGGCTAGAATTGAAGGACATTATTACAATATGAGAGCTAGAATTGAAGGACATTATTACAATATGAGGGCTAGAATTGAAGGACATTATTACAATATGGGGGCTAGAATTGGAGGACATTATTACAATAAGGGGCTAGAATTGAAGGACATTATTACAATATGGGGGCTAGAATTGGAGGACATTATTACAATATGGGGCTAGAATTGAAGACATTATTACAATATGGGGCTAGAATTGAAGGACATTATTACAATATGGGGCTAGAATTGAAGGACATTATTACAATATGGGGCTAGAATTGGAGGACATTATTACAATATGGAGGCTAGAATTGGAGGACATTATTACAATATGAGGGCTAGAATTGAAGGACATTATTACAATATGAGGGCTAGAATTGAAGGACATTATTACAATATGAGGGCTAGAATTGAAGGACATTATTACAATATGAGGGCTAGAATTGAAGGACATTATTACAATATGGGGCTAAAATTGAAGGACATTATTACAATATGAGGGCTAGAATTGAAGGACATTATTACAATATGATGGATAGAATTGAAGGACATTATTACAATATGGGGGCTAGAATTGGAGGACATTATTACAATATGGGGCTAGAATTGGAAGACATTATTACAATATGGGGCTAGAATTGGAGGACATTATTACAATATGGGGCTAGAATTGGAGGACATTATTACAATATGAGGGCTAGAATTGAAGGACATTATTACAATATGATGGATAGAATTGAAGGACATTATTACAATATGGGGGCTAGAATTGGAGGACATTATTACAATATGGAGGCTAGAATTGGAAGACATTATTACAATATGGGGCTAGAATTGGAGGACATTATTACAATATGGGGCTAGAATTGGAGGACATTATTACAATATGAGGGCTAGAATTGAAGGACATTATTACAATATGGGGGCTAGAATTGGAGGACATTATTACAATATGGGGCTAGAATTGGGGGACATTATTACAATATGGGGCTAGAATTGGAGGACATTATTACAATATGGGGGCTAGAATTGGAGGACATTATTACAATATGGGGCTAGAATTGGAGGACATTATTACAATATGAGGGCTAGAATTGGAGGACATTATTACAATATGAGGGCTAGAATTGGAGGACATTATTACAATATGAGGGCTAGAATTGAAGGACATTATTACAATATGGGGGCTAGAATTGAAGGACATTATTACAATATGGGGGCTAGAATTGGAGGACATTATTACTATACAAGGGCTAGAATTGGAGGACATTATTACAATATGAGGGCTAGAATTGGAGGACATTATTACAATATGGGGCTAGAATTAGGGGACATTATTACAATATAGAGGCTAGAATTGGAGGACATTATTACAATATGGGGCTAGAATTGGAGGACATTATTACAATATGAGGGCTAGAATTGGAGGACATTATTACAATATGGGGCTAGAATTGGAGGACATTATTACAATATGAGGGCTAGAATTGGAGGACATTATTACAATATGGGGCTAGAATTAGGGGACATTATTACAATATGGGGCTAGAATTGGAGGACATTATTACAATATGGGGCTAGAATTAGGGGACATTATTACAATATGGAGGCTAGAATTGGAGGACATTATTACAATATGGGGCTAGAATTGGAGGACATTATTACTATATGAGCGATAGAATTAGAGGACATTATTAATATATTGAGGCCACATAGAAGGACATTACTACAATATGGGGGCGAGAATTGGAGGACATTATTACAATATCAGGGCTAGAATTGGAGGACATTATTAAAATATGAGGGCTAGAATTGGAGGACATTATTACAATATGAGGGCTAGAATTGGAGGATATTATTACAATATGGGGGCTAGAATTGAAGGACATTATTACAATATGGGGGCTAGAATTGGTTGACATTATTACAATATGGTGCTAGAATTGAAGGACATTATTACAATATGGAGCTAGAATTAGGGGACATTATTACAATATGGGGCTAGAATTGGAGAACATTATTACAATATGGGGGCTAGAATTGGAGGACATTATTACAATATGGGGCTAGAATTGAAGGACACTATTACAATATGGGGCTAGAATTGAAGGACATTATTACAATATGGGGCTAGAATTGGAGGACATTATTACAATATGGAGGCTAGAATTGGAGGACATTATTACAATATGAGGGCTAGAATTGAAGGACATTATTACAATATGAGGGCTAGAATTGAAGGACATTATTACAATATGAGGGCTAGAATTGAAGGACATTATTACAATATGAGGGCTAGAATTGAAGGACATTATTACAATATGAGGGCTAGAATTGGAGGACATTATTACAATATGGGGCTAGAATTGGAGGACATTATTACAATATGAGGGCTAGAATTGGAGGACATTATTACAATATGGGGCTAGAATTGGAGGACATTATTACAATATGAGGGCTAGAATTGGAGGACATTATTACAATATGGGGCTAGAATTGAAGGACATTATTACAATATGGGGCTAGAATTGAAGGACATTATTACAATATGAGGGCTAGAATTGAAGGACATTATTACAATATGAAGGCTAGAATTGGAGGACATTATTACAATATGGGGCTAGAATTGGAGGACATTATTACAATATGAGGGCTAGAATTGGAGGACATTATTACAATATGGGGCTAGAATTGAAGGACATTATTACAATATGGGGCTAGAATTGAAGGACATTATTACAATATGAGGGCTAGAATTGAAGGACATTATTACAATATGAAGGCTAGAATTGGAGGACATTATTACAATATGGGGCTAGAATTGGAGGACATTATTACAATATGAGGGCTAGAATTGGAGGACATTATTACAATATGGGGCTAGAATTGAAGAACATTATTACAATATGGGGGCTAGAATAGGAGGACATTATTACAATATGGAGGCTAGAATTGGAGGACATTATTACAATATGGGGCTAGAATTGGAGGACATTATTACAATATGGGGCTAGAATTGGAGGACATTATTAAAATATGGGGGCTAGAATTGGAGGACATTATTACAATATGGGGCTAGAATTGAAGGACATTATTACAATATGGGGCTAGAATTGGAGGACATTATTACAATATGAGGGCTAGAATTGAAGGACATTATTACAATATGGGGGCTAGAATTGGAGGACATTATTACAATATGGGGCTAGAATTGGAGGACATTATTACAATATGGGGCTAGAATTGGAGGACATTATTACAATATGGGGCTAGAATTGTAGGACATTATTACAATATGAGGGCTAGAATTGAAGGACATTATTACAATATGGGGGCTAGAATTGGAGGACATTATTACAATATGGGGGCTAGAATTGGAGGACATTATTACAATATGGGGGCTAGAATTGGAGGACATTATTACAATATGGGGCTAGAATTGGAGGACATTATTACAATATGAGGGCTAGAATTGGAGGACATTATTACAATATGAGGGCTAGAATTGGAGGACATTATTACAATATGAGGGCTAGAATTGAAGGACATTATTACAATATGGGGGCTAGAATTGAAGGACATTATTACAATATGGGGCTAGAATTAGGGGACATTATTACAATATGGAGGCTAGAATTGGAGGACATTATTACAATATGGGGCTAGAATTGGAGGACATTATTACAATATGAGGGCTAGAATTGGAGGACATTATTACAATATGAGGGCTAGAATTGAAGGACATTATTACAATATGGGGCTAGAATTGGAGGACATTACTACAAAATGGGGGCTAGAATTGGAGGACATTATTACAATATGGGGGCTAGAATTGAAGGACATTATTACAATATGGGGGCTAGAATTGGAGGACATTATTACAATATGGGGCTAGAATTGAAGGACATTATTACAATATGGGGGCTAGAATTGGAGGACATTATTACAATATGGAGGCTAGAATTGGAGGACATTATTACAATATGGGGCTAGAATTGGAGTACATTATTACAATATGGGGCTAGAATTGGAGGACATTATTACAATATGAGGGCTAGAATTGAAGGACATTATTACAATATGGGGGCTAGAATTGCAGGACATTATTACAATATGGGGCTAGAAATGGAGGACATTATTACAATATGGGGCTAGAATTGGAGTACATTATTACAATATGGGGGCTAGATTTGGAGGACATTATTACAATATGGAGCTAGAATTGGAGGACATTATTACAATATGAGGGCTAGAATTGGAGGACATTATTACAATATGAGGGCTAGAATTGGAGGACATTATTACAATATGGGGCTAGAATTGGAGGACATTATTACAATATGAGGGCTAGAATTGGAGGACATTATTACAATATGGGGCTAGAATTAGGGGACATTATTACAATATGGGGCTAGAATTGGAGGACATTATTACAATATGGGTCTAGAATTAGGGGACATTATTACAATATGGAGGCTAGAATTGGAGGACATTATTACAATATGGGGCTAGAATTGGAGGACATTATTACTAAATGAGCGATAGAATTAGAGGACATTATTAATATATTGAGGCCACATAGAAGGACATTACTACAATATGGGGGCAAGAATTGGAGGACATTATTACAATATGAGGGCTAGAATTGGAGGACATTATTACAATATGAGGGCTAGAATTGGAGGACATTATTACAATATGGGGCTAGAATTGAAGAACATTATTACAATATGGGGGCTAGAATAGGAGGACATTATTACAATATGGAGGCTAGAATTGGAGGACATTATTACAATATGGGGCTAGAATTGGAGGACATTATTACAATATGGGGCTAGAATTGGAGGACATTATTAAAATATGGGGGCTAGAATTGGAGGACATTATTACAATATGGGGCTAGAATTGAAGGACATTATTACAATATGGGGCTAGAATTGGAGGACATTATTACAATATGAGGGCTAGAATTGAAGGACATTATTACAATATGGGGGCTAGAATTGGAGGACATTATTACAATATGGGGCTAGAATTGGAGGACATTATTACAATATGGGGCTAGAATTGGAGGACATTATTACAATATGGGGCTAGAATTGTAGGACATTATTACAATATGAGGGCTAGAATTGAAGGACATTATTACAATATGGGGGCTAGAATTGGAGGACATTATTACAATATGGGGGCTAGAATTGGAGGACATTATTACAACATGGGGGCTAGAATTGGATGACATTATTACAATATGGGGCTAGAATTGGAGGACATTATTACAATATGAGGGCTAGAATTGGAGGACATTATTACAATATGAGGGCTAGAATTGGAGGACATTATTACAATATGAGGGCTAGAATTGAAGGACATTATTACAATATGGGGGCTAGAATTGAAGGACATTATTACAATATGGGGCTAGAATTAGGGGACATTATTACAATATGGAGGCTAGAATTGGAGGACATTATTACAATATGGGGCTAGAATTGGAGGACATTATTACAATATGAGGGCTAGAATTGGAGGACATTATTACAATATGAGGGCTAGAATTGAAGGACATTATTACAATATGGGGCTAGAATTGGAGGACATTACTACAAAATGGGGGCTAGAATTGGAGGACATTATTACAATATGGGGGCTAGAATTGAAGGACATTATTACAATATGGGGGCTAGAATTGGAGGACATTATTACTATACAAGGGCTAGAATTGGAGGACATTATTACAATATGAGGGCTAGAATTGGAGGACATTATTACAATATGGGGCTAGAATTAGGGGACATTATTACAATATAGAGGCTAGAATTGGAGGACATTATTACAATATGGGGCTAGAATTGGAGGACATTATTACAATATGAGGGCTAGAATTGGAGGACATTATTACAATATGGGGCTAGAATTGGAGGACATTATTACAATATGAGGGCTAGAATTGGAGGACATTATTACAATATGGGGCTAGAATTAGGGGACATTATTACAATATGGGGCTAGAATTGGAGGACATTATTACAATATGGGGCTAGAATTAGGGGACATTATTACAATATGGAGGCTAGAATTGGAGGACATTATTACAATATGGGGATAGAATTGGAGGACATTATTACTATATGAGCGATAGAATTAGAGGACATTATTAATATATTGAGGCCACATAGAAGGACATTACTACAATATGGGGGCGAGAATTGGAGGACATTATTACAATATGAGGGCTAGAATTGGAGGACATTATTAAAATATGAGGGCTAGAATTGGAGGACATTATTACAATATGAGGGCTAGAATTGGAGGATATTATTACAATATGGGGGCTAGAATTGAAGGACATTATTACAATATGGGGGCTAGAATTGGTTGACATTATTACAATATGGTGCTAGAATTGAAGGACATTATTACAATATGGAGCTAGAATTAGGGGACATTATTACAATATGGGGCTAGAATTGGAGAACATTATTACAATATGGGGGCTAGAATTGGAGGACATTATTACAATATGGGGCTAGAATTGGAGGACATTATTACAATATGAGGGCTAGAATTGAAGGACATTATTACAATATGGGGCTAGAATTGAAGGACATTATTACAATATGGGGCTAGAATTGAAGGACACTATTACAATATGGGGCTAGAATTGAAGGACATTATTACAATATGGGGCTAGAATTGGAGGACATTATTACAATATGGAGGCTAGAATTGGAGGACATTATTACAATATGAGGGCTAGAATTGAAGGACATTATTACAATATGAGGGCTAGAATTGAAGGACATTATTACAATATGAGGGCTAGAATTGAAGGACATTATTACAATATGAGGGCTAGAATTGAAGGACATTATTACAATATGAGGGCTAGAATTGGAGGACATTATTACAATATGGGGCTAGAATTGGAGGACATTATTACAATATGAGGGCTAGAATTGGAGGACATTATTACAATATGGGGCTAGAATTGGAGGACATTATTACAATATGAGGGCTAGAATTGGAGGACATTATTACAATATGGGGCTAGAATTGAAGGACATTATTACAATATGGGGCTAGAATTGAACGACATTATTACAATATGAGGGCTAGAATTGAAGGACATTATTACAATATGAAGGCTAGAATTGGAGGACATTATTACAATATGGGGCTAGAATTGGAGGACATTATTACAATATGAGGGCTAGAATTGGAGGACATTATTACAATATGGGGCTAGAATTGAAGGACATTATTACAATATGGGGCTAGAATTGAAGGACATTATTACAATATGAGGGCTAGAATTGAAGGACATTATTACAATATGAAGGCTAGAATTGGAGGACATTATTACAATATGGGGCTAGAATTGGAGGACATTATTACAATATGAGGGCTAGAATTGGAGGACATTATTACAATATGGGGCTAGAATTGAAGAACATTATTACAATATGGGGGCTAGAATAGGAGGACATTATTACAATATGGAGGCTAGAATTGGAGGACATTATTACAATATGGGGCTAGAATTGGAGGACATTATTACAATATGGGGCTAGAATTGGAGGACATTATTAAAATATGGGGGCTAGAATTGGAGGACATTATTACAATATGGGGCTAGAATTGAAGGACATTATTACAATATGGGGCTAGAATTGGAGGACATTATTACAATATGAGGGCTAGAATTGAAGGACATTATTACAATATGGGGGCTAGAATTGGAGGACATTATTACAATATGGGGCTAGAATTGGAGGACATTATTACAATATGGGGCTAGAATTGGAGGACATTATTACAATATGGGGCTAGAATTGTAGGACATTATTACAATATGAGGGCTAGAATTGAAGGACATTATTACAATATGGGGGCTAGAATTGGAGGACATTATTACAATATGGGGGCTAGAATTGGAGGACATTATTACAATATGGGGGCTAGAATTGGAGGACATTATTACAATATGGGGCTAGAATTGGAGGACATTATTACAATATGAGGGCTAGAATTGGAGGACATTATTACAATATGAGGGCTAGAATTGGAGGACATTATTACAATATGAGGGCTAGAATTGAAGGACATTATTACAATATGGGGGCTAGAATTGAAGGACATTATTACAATATGGGGCTAGAATTAGGGGACATTATTACAATATGGAGGCTAGAATTGGAGGACATTATTACAATATGGGGCTAGAATTGGAGGACATTATTACAATATGAGGGCTAGAATTTGAGGACATTATTACAATATGAGGGCTAGAATTGAAGGACATTATTACAATATGGGGCTAGAATTGGAGGACATTACTACAAAATGGGGGCTAGAATTGGAGGACATTATTACAATATGGGGGCTAGAATTGAAGGACATTATTACAATATGGGGGCTAGAATTGGAGGACATTATTACAATATGGGGCTAGAATTGAAGGACATTATTACAATATGGGGGCTAGAATTGGAGGACATTATTACAATATGGAGGCTAGAATTGGAGGACATTATTACAATATGGGGCTAGAATTGGAGTACATTATTACAATATGGGGCTAGAATTGGAGGACATTATTACAATATGAGGGCTAGAATTGAAGGACATTATTACAATATGGGGGCTAGAATTGCAGGACATTATTACAATATGGGGCTAGAAATGGAGGACATTATTACAATATGGGGCTAGAATTGGAGTACATTATTACAATATGGGGGCTAGATTTGGAGGACATTATTACAATATGGAGCTAGAATTGGAGGACATTATTACAATATGAGGGCTAGAATTGGAGGACATTATTACAATATGAGGGCTAGAATTGGAGGACATTATTACAATATGGGGCTAGAATTGGAGGACATTATTACAATATGAGGGCTAGAATTGGAGGACATTATTACAATATGGGGCTAGAATTAGGGGACATTATTACAATATGGGGCTAGAATTGGAGGACATTATTACAATATGGGTCTAGAATTAGGGGACATTATTACAATATGGAGGCTAGAATTGGAGGACATTATTACAATATGGGGCTAGAATTGGAGGACATTATTACTAAATGAGCGATAGAATTAGAGGACATTATTAATATATTGAGGCCACATAGAAGGACATTACTACAATATGGGGGCAAGAATTGGAGGACATTATTACAATATGAGGGCTAGAATTGGAGGACATTATTACAATATGAGGGCTAGAATTGGAGGACATTATTACAATATGGGGGCTAGAATTGGAGGACATTATTACAATATGGGGCTAGAATTGGAGGACATTATTACAATATGAGGGCTAGAATTGGAGGACATTATTACAATATGAGGGCTAGAATTGGAGGACATTATTACAATATGAGGGCTAGAATTGAAGGACATTATTACAATATGGGGGCTAGAATTGAAGGACATTATTACAATATGGGGCTAGAATTAGGGGACATTATTACAATATGGAGGCTAGAATTGGAGGACATTATTACAATATGGGGCTAGAATTGGAGGACATTATTACAATATGAGGGCTAGAATTGGAGGACATTATTACAATATGAGGGCTAGAATTGAAGGACATTATTACAATATGGGGCTAGAATTGGAGGACATTACTACAAAATGGGGGCTAGAATTGGAGGACATTATTACAATATGGGGGCTAGAATTGAAGGACATTATTACAATATGGGGGCTAGAATTGGAGGACATTATTACAATATGGGGCTAGAATTGAAGGACATTATTACAATATGGGGGCTAGAATTGGAGGACATTATTACAATATGGAGGCTAGAATTGGAGGACATTATTACAATATGGGGCTAGAATTGGAGTACATTATTACAATATGGGGCTAGAATTGGAGGACATTATTACAATATGAGGGCTAGAATTGAAGGACATTATTACAATATGGGGGCTAGAATTGCAGGACATTATTACAATATGGGGCTAGAAATGGAGGACATTATTACAATATGGGGCTAGAATTGGAGTACATTATTACAATATGGGGGCTAGATTTGGAGGACATTATTACAATATGGAGCTAGAATTGGAGGACATTATTACAATATGAGGGCTAGAATTGGAGGACATTATTACAATATGAGGGCTAGAATTGGAGGACATTATTACAATATGGGGCTAGAATTGGAGGACATTATTACAATATGAGGGCTAGAATTGGAGGACATTATTACAATATGGGGCTAGAATTAGGGGACATTATTACAATATGGGGCTAGAATTGGAGGACATTATTACAATATGGGTCTAGAATTAGGGGACATTATTACAATATGGAGGCTAGAATTGGAGGACATTATTACAATATGGGGCTAGAATTGGAGGACATTATTACTAAATGAGCGATAGAATTAGAGGACATTATTAATATATTGAGGCCACATAGAAGGACATTACTACAATATGGGGGCAAGAATTGGAGGACATTATTACAATATGAGGGCTAGAATTGGAGGACATTATTACAATATGAGGGCTAGAATTGGAGGACATTATTACAATATGGGGCTAGAATTGAAGAACATTATTACAATATGGGGGCTAGAATAGGAGGACATTATTACAATATGGAGGCTAGAATTGGAGGACATTATTACAATATGGGGCTAGAATTGGAGGACATTATTACAATATGGGGCTAGAATTGGAGGACATTATTAAAATATGGGGGCTAGAATTGGAGGACATTATTACAATATGGGGCTAGAATTGAAGGACATTATTACAATATGGGGCTAGAATTGGAGGACATTATTACAATATGAGGGCTAGAATTGAAGGACATTATTACAATATGGGGGCTAGAATTGGAGGACATTATTACAATATGGGGCTAGAATTGGAGGACATTATTACAATATGGGGCTAGAATTGGAGGACATTATTACAATATGGGGCTAGAATTGTAGGACATTATTACAATATGAGGGCTAGAATTGAAGGACATTATTACAATATGGGGGCTAGAATTGGAGGACATTATTACAATATGGGGGCTAGAATTGGAGGACATTATTACAATATGGGGGCTAGAATTGGAGGACATTATTACAATATGGGGCTAGAATTGGAGGACATTATTACAATATGAGGGCTAGAATTGGAGGACATTATTACAATATGAGGGCTAGAATTGGAGGACATTATTACAATATGAGGGCTAGAATTGAAGGACATTATTACAATATGGGGGCTAGAATTGAAGGACATTATTACAATATGGGGCTAGAATTAGGGGACATTATTACAATATGGAGGCTAGAATTGGAGGACATTATTACAATATGGGGCTAGAATTGGAGGACATTATTACAATATGAGGGCTAGAATTGGAGGACATTATTACAATATGAGGGCTAGAATTGAAGGACATTATTACAATATGGGGCTAGAATTGGAGGACATTACTACAAAATGGGGGCTAGAATTGGAGGACATTATTACAATATGGGGGCTAGAATTGAAGGACATTATTACAATATGGGGGCTAGAATTGGAGGACATTATTACAATATGGGGCTAGAATTGAAGGACATTATTACAATATGGGGGCTAGAATTGGAGGACATTATTACAATATGGAGGCTAGAATTGGAGGACATTATTACAATATGGGGCTAGAATTGGAGTACATTATTACAATATGGGGCTAGAATTGGAGGACATTATTACAATATGAGGGCTAGAATTGAAGGACATTATTACAACATGGGGGCTAGAATTGCAGGACATTATTACAATATGGGGCTAGAAATGGAGGACATTATTACAATATGGGGCTAGAATTGGAGTACATTATTACAATATGGGGGCTAGATTTGGAGGACATTATTACAATATGGGGCTAGAATTGGAGGACATTATTACAATATGAGGGCTAGAATTGGAGGACATTATTACAATATGAGGGCTAGAATTGGAGGACATTATTACAATATGGGGCTAGAATTGGAGGACATTATTACAATATGAGGGCTAGAATTGGAGGACATTATTACAATATGGGGCTAGAAGTAGGGGACATTATTACAATATGGGGCTAGAATTGGAGGACATTATTACAATATGGGTCTAGAATTAGGGGACATTATTACAATATGGAGGCTAGAATTGGAGGACATTATTACAATATGGGGCTAGAATTGGAGGACATTATTACTAAATGAGCGATAGAATTAGAGGACATTATTAATATATTGAGGCCACATAGAAGGACATTACTACAATATGGGGGCAAGAATTGGAGGACATTATTACAATATGAGGGCTAGAATTGGAGGACATTATTACAATATGAGGGCTAGAATTGGAGGACATTATTACAATATGAGGGCTAGAATTGGAGGATATTATTACAATATGAGGGCTAGAATTGAAGGACATTATTACAATATGGGGGCTAGAATTGGAGGACATTATTACAATATGGGGCTAGAATTAGGGGACATTATTACAATATGGAGGCTAGAATTGGAGGACATTATTACAATATGGGGCTAGAATTGGAGGACATTATTACAATATGGGGCTAGAATTCGAGGACATTGTTACAATATGAGGGCTAGAATTGGAGGACATTATTACAATATGAGGGCTAGAATTGAAGGACATTATTACAATATGGGGCTAGAATTGGAGGACATTATTACAATATGGGGCTAGAATTCGAGGACATTATTACAATATGAGGGCTAGAATTGGAGGACATTATTACAATATGAGGGCTAGAATTGAAGGACATTATTACAATATGGGGCTAGAATTGGAGGACATTACTACAATATGGGGGCTAGAATTGGAGGACATTATTACAATATGAGGGCTAGAATTGAAGGACATTATTTCAATATGAGGGCTAGAATTGAAGGACATTATTAAAATATGGGGGCTAGAATTGGAGGACATTATTACAATATGGGGCTAGAATTGAAGGACATTATTACAATATGGGGGCTAGAATTGGAAGACATTATTACAATATGGGGCTAGAATTGAAGGACATTACAATATGGGGCTAGAATTAGGGGACATTATTACAATATGGAGGCTAGAATTGGAGGACATTATTACAATATGGGGCTAGAATTGGAGGACATTATTACAATATGAGGTCTAGAATTGGAGGACATTATTACAATATGAGGGCTAGAATTGAAGGACATTATTACAATATGGGGCTAGAATTGGAGGACATTGCTACAATATGGGGGCTAGAATTGGAGGACATTATTACAATATGGGGGCTAGAATTGAAGGACATTATTACAATATGGAGGCTAGAATTGGAGGACATTATTACAATATGGGGCTAGAATTGAAGGACATTATTACAATATGGGGGCTAGAATTGGAGGACATTATTACCATATGGAGGCTAGAATTGGAGGACATTATTACAATATGGGGCTAGAATTGGAGGACATTATAACAATATAGGGCTAGAATTGGAGGACATTATTACAATATGAGGGCTAGAATTGAAGGACATTATTACAATATGGGGGCTAGAATTGGAGGACATTATTACAATATGGGGCTAGAATTGCAGGACATTATTACAATATGGGGCTAGAATTGGAGGACATTATTACAATATGGGGGCTAGATTTGGAGGACATTATTACAACATGGGGCTAGAATTGGAGGACATTATTACAATATGAGGGCTAGAATTGGAGGACATTATTACAATATGGGGCTAGAATTGGAGGACATTATTACAATATGGGGCTAGAATTAGGGGACATTATTACAATATGGGGCTAGAATTGGAGGACATTATTACAATATGGGGCTAGAATTAGGGGACATTATTACAATATGGAGGCTAGAATTGGAGGACATTATTACAATATGGGGCTAGAATTGGAGGACATTATTACTATATGAGCGATAGAATTAGAGGACATTATTAATATATTGAGGCCACATAGAAGGACATTACTACAATATGGGGGCTAGAATTGGAGGACATTATTACAATATGAGGGCTAGAATTGAAGGACATTATTGCAATATGGGGCAAGAATTAGGGGACATTATTACAATATGAGTGCTAGAATTGGAGGACATTATTACAATATGAGGGCTAGAATTGGAGGACATTATTACAATATGAGGGCTAGAATTGAAGGACATTATTACAATATGGGGCAAGAATTAGGGGACATTATTACAATATGGAGGCTAGAATTGGAGGACATTATTACAATATGGGGCTAGAATTGGAGGACATTATTACAATATGAGGGCTAGAATTGGAGGACATTATTACAATATGGGGCTAGAATTGGAGGAAATTATTACAATATGGGGCTAGAATTGAAGGACATTATTACAATATGGGGCTAGAATTCGAGGACATTATTACAATATGAGGGCTAGAATTGGAGGACATTATTACAATATGAGGGCTAGAATTGAAGGACATTATTACAATATGAGAGCTAGAATTGAAGGACATTATTACAATATGAGGGCTAGAATTGAAGGACATTATTACAATATGGGGGCTAGAATTGGAGGACATTATTACAATAAGGGGCTAGAATTGAAGGACATTATCACAATATGGGGGCTAGAATTGGAGGACATTATTACAATATGGGGCTAGAATTGAAGGACATTATTACAATATGGGGCTAGAATTGAAGGACATTATTACAATATGGGGCTAGAATTGAAGGACATTATTACAATATGGAGGCTAGAATTGGAGGACATTATTACAATATGAGGGCTAGAATTGAAGGACATTATTACAATATGAGGGCTAGAATTGAAGGACATTATTACAATATGAGGGCTAGAATTGAAGGACATTATTACAATATGAGGGCTAGAATTGAAGGACATTATTACAATATGGGGCTAAAATTGAAGGACATTATTACAATATGAGGGCTAGAATTGAAGGTCATTATTACAATATGATGGATAGAATTGAAGGACATTATTACAATATGGGGGCTAGAATTGGAGGACATTATTACAATATGGGGCTAGAATTGAAGGACATTATTACAATATGAGGGCTAGAATTGAAGGACATTATTACAATATGGGGGCTAGAATTGGAGGACATTATTACAATATGGGGCTAGAATTGGGGGACATTATTACAATATGGGGCTAGAAATGGAGGACATTATTACAATATGGGGGCTAGAATTGGAGGACATTATTACAATATGGGGCTAGAATTGGAGGACATTATTACAATATGAGGGCTAGAATTGGAGGACATTATTACAATATGAGGGCTAGAATTGGAGGACATTATTACAATATGAGGGCTAGAATTGAAGGACATTATTACAATATGGGGGCTAGAATTGAAGGACATTATTACAATATGGGGCTAGAATTAGGGGACATTATTACAATATAGAGGCTAGAATTGGAGGACATTATTACAATATGGGGCTAGAATTGGAGGACATTATTACAATATGAGGGCTAGAATTGGAGGACATTATTACAATATGGGGCTAGAATTAGGGGACATTATTACAATATGGGGCTAGAATTGGAGGACATTATTACAATATGGGGCTAGAATTAGGGGACATTATTACAATATGGAGGCTAGAATTGGAGGACATTATTACAATATGGGGCTAGAATTGGAGGACATTATTACTATATGAGCGATAGAATTAGAGGACATTATTAATATATTGAGGCCACATAGAAGGACATTACTACAATATGGGGGCGAGAATTGGAGGACATTATTACAATATGAGGGCTAGAATTGGAGGACATTATTAAAATATGAGGGCTAGAATTGGAGGACATTATTACAATATGAGGGCTAGAATTGGAGGATATTATTACAATATGAGGGCTAGAATTGAAGGACATTATTACAATATGGGGGCTAGAATTGGAGGACATTATTACAATATGAGGGCTAGAATTGAAGGACATTATTACAATATGGGGGCTAGAATTGGAGGACATTATTACAATATGGGGCTAGAATTTTTAGGACATTATTACAATATGGGGCTAGAATTGGAGGACATTATTACAATATGGGGGCTTGAATTGGAGGACATTATTACAATATGGGGCTAGAATTGGAGGACATTATTACAATATGAGGGCTAGAATTGGAGGATATTATTACAATATGAGGGCTAGAATTGAAGGACATTATTACAATATGGGGGCTAGAATTGGAGGACATTATTACAATATGAGGGCTAGAATTGTAGGACATTATTACGATATGGGGGCTAGAATTGAAGGACATTATTACAATATGGGGCTAGAATTAGGGGACATTATTACAATATGGAGGCTAGAATTGGAGGACATTATTACAATATGGGGCTAGAATTGGAGGACATTATTACAATATGGGGCTAGAATTGGAGGACATTATTACAATATGGGGCTAGAATTAGGGGACATTATTACAATATGGAGGCTAGAATTGGAGGACATTATTACAATATGGGGCTAGAATTGGATGACATTATTACTATATGAGCGATAGAATTAGAGGACATTATTAATATATTGAGGCCACATAGAAGGACATTACTACAATATGGGGGCGAGAATTGGAGGACATTATTACAATATGAGGGCTAGAATTGGAGGACATTATTACAATATGAGGGCTAGAATTGGAGGACATTATTACAATATGAGGGCTAGAATTGGAGGATATTATTACAATATGAGGGCTAGAATTGAAGGACATTATTACAATATGGGGGCTAGAATTGGAGGACATTATTACAATATGGGGCTAGAATTAGGGGACATTATTACAATATGGAGGCTAGAATTGGAGGACATTATTACAATATGGGGCTAGAATTGGAGGACATTATTACAATATGGGGCTAGAATTCGAGGACATTATTACATTATGAGGGCTAGAATTGGAGGACATTATTACAATATGAGGGCTAGAATTGGAGGACATTATTACAATATGGGGCTAGAATTGGAGGACATTATTACAATATGGGGCTAGAATTCGAGGACATTATTACATTATGAGGGCTAGAATTGGAGGACATTATTACAATATGGGGGCTAGAATTGGAGGACATTATTACAATATGAGGGCTAGAATTGTAGGACATTATTACGATATGGGGGCTAGAATTGAAGGACATTATTACAATATGGGGCTAGAATTAGGGGACATTATTACAATATGGAGGCTAGAATTGGAGGACATTATTACAATATGGGGCTAGAATTGGAGGACATTATTACAATATGGGGCTAGAATTGGAGGACATTATTACAATATGGGGCTAGAATTAGGGGACATTATTACAATATGGAGGCTAGAATTGGAGGACATTATTACAATATGGGGCTAGAATTGGATGACATTATTACTATATGAGCGATAGAATTAGAGGACATTATTAATATATTGAGGCCACATAGAAGGACATTACTACAATATGGGGGCGAGAATTGGAGGACATTATTACAATATGAGGGCTAGAATTGGAGGACATTATTACAATATGAGGGCTAGAATTGGAGGACATTATTACAATATGAGGGCTAGAATTGGAGGATATTATTACAATATGAGGGCTAGAATTGAAGGACATTATTACAATATGGGGGCTAGAATTGGAGGACATTATTACAATATGGGGCTAGAATTAGGGGACATTATTACAATATGGAGGCTAGAATTGGAGGACATTATTACAATATGGGGCTAGAATTGGAGGACATTATTACAATATGGGGCTAGAATTCGAGGACATTATTACATTATGAGGGCTAGAATTGGAGGACATTATTACAATATGGGGCTAGAATTCGAGGACATTATTACATTATGAGGGCTAGAATTGAAGGACATTATTACAATATGGGGCTAGAATTGGAGGACATTATTACAATATGGGGCTAGAATTCGAGGACATTATTACAATATGAGGGCTAGAATTGGAGGACATTATTACAATATGAGGGCTAGAATTGAAGGACATTATTACAATATGGGGCTAGAATTGGAGGACATTACTACAATATGGGGACTAGAATTGGAGGACATTATTACAATATGAGGGCTAGAATTGAAGGACATTATTACAATATGAGGGCTAGAATTGAAGGACATTATTACAATATGAGGGCTAGAATTGAAGGACATTATTACAATATGGGGGCTAGAATTGGAGGACATTATTACAATATGGGGCTAGAATTGAAGGACATTATTACAATATGGGGGCTAGAATTGGAGGACATTATTACAATATGGGGCTAGAATTGAAGGACATTATTACAATATGGGGCTAGAATTAGGGGACATTATTACAATATGGAGGCTAGAATTGGAGGACATTATTACAATATGGGGCTAGAATTGGAGGACATTATTACAATATGGGGCTAGAATTGGAGGACATTATTACAATATGGGGCTAGAATTAGGGGACATTATTACAATATGGAGGCTAGAATTGGAGGACATTATTACAATATGGGGCTAGAATTGGAGGACATTATTACAATATGGGGCTAGAATTGGAGGACATTATTACTATATGAGCGATAGAATTAGAGGACATTATTAATATATTGAGGCCACATAGAAGGACATTACTACATTATGGGGGCGAGAATTGGAGGACATTATTACAATATGAGGGCTAGAATTGGAGGACATTATTACAATATGAGGGCCAGAATTGGAGGACATTATTACAATATGAGGGCTAGAATTGGAGGATATTATTACAATATGAGGGCTAGAATTGAAGGACATTATTACAATATGGGGGCTAGAATTGGAGGACATTATTAAAATATGGGGCTAGAATTAGGGGACATTATTACAATATGGAGGCTAGAATTGGAGGACATTATTACAATATGGGGATTGAATTGGAGGACATTATTACAATATGGGGCTAGAATTCGAGGACATTATTACAATATGAGGGCTAGAATTGAAGGACATTATTACAATATGGGGCTAGAATTGGAGGACATTATTACAATATGGGGCTAGAATTCGAGGACATTATTACAATATGAGGGCTAGAATTGGAGGACATTATTACAATTTGAGGGCTAGAATTGAAGGACATTATTACAATATGGGGCTAGAATTGGAGGACATTACTACAATATGGGGACTAGAATTGGAGGACATTATTACAATATGAGGGCTAGAATTGAAGGACATTATTACAATATGAGGGCTAGAATTGAAGGACATTATTACAATATGAGGGCTAGAATTGAAGGACATTATTACAATATGGGGGCTAGAATTGGAGGACATTATTACAATATGGGGCTAGAATTGAAGGACATTATTACAATATGGGGGCTAGAATTGGAGGACATTATTACAATATGGGGCTAGAATTGAAGGACATTATTACAATATGGGGCTAGAATTAGGGGACATTATTACAATATGGAGGCTAGAATTGGAGGACATTATTACAATATGGGGCTAGAATTGGAGGACATTATTACAATATGAGGTCTAGAATTGGAGGACATTATTACAATATGAGGGCTAGAATTGAAGGACATTATTACAATATGGGGCTAGAATTGGAGGACATTACTACAATATGGGGGCTAGAATTGGAGGACATTATTACAATATGGTGGCTAGAATTGAAGGACATTATTACAATATGGAGGCTAGAATTGGAGGACATTATTACAATATGGGGCTAGAATTGAAGGACATTATTACAATATGGGGGCTAGAATTGGAGGACATTATTACAATATGGAGGCTAGAATTGGAGGACATTATTACAATATGGGGCTAGAATTGGAGGACATTATAACAATATAGGGCTAGAATTGGAGGACATTATTACAATATGAGGGCTAGAATTGAAGGACATTATTACAATATGGGGGCTAGAATTGGAGGACATTATTACAATATGGGGCTAGAATTGGAGGACATTATTACAATATGGGGCTAGAATTGGAGGACATTATTACAATATGGGGGCTAGATTTGGAGGACATTATTACAATATGGGGCTAGAATTGGAGGACATTATTACAATATGAGGGCTAGAATTGGAGGACATTATTACAATATGGGGATAGAATTGGAGGACATTATTACAATATGAGGGCTAGAATTGGAGGACATTATTACAATATGGGGCTAGAATTAGGGGACATTATTACAATATGGGGCTAGAATTGGAGGACATTATTACAATATGGGGCTAGAATTAGGGGACATTATTACAATATGGGGCTAGAATTGGAGGACATTATTACAATATGGGGCTAGAATTGGAGGACATTATTACTATATGAGCGATAGAATTAGAGGACATTATTAATATATTGAGGCCACATAGAAGGACATTACTACAATATGGGGGCTAGAATTGGAGGACATTATTACAATATGAGGGCTAGAATTGGAGGACATTATTACAATATGAGGGCTAGAATTGGAGGACATTATTACAATATGGGGGCTAGAATTGAAGGACATTATTACAATATGGGGCAAGAATTAGGGGACATTATTACAATATGGAGGCTAGAATTGGAGGACATTATTACAATATGGGGCTAGAATTGGAGGACATTATTACAATATGAGGGCTAGAATTGGAGGACATTATTACAATATGGGGCTAGAATTCGAGGACATTATTACAATATGAGGGCTAGAATTGGAGGACATTATTACAATATGAGGGCTAGAATTGAAGGACATTATTACAATATGAGGGCTAGAATTGAAGGACATTATTACAATATGAGGGCTAGAATTGAAGGACATTATTACAATATGGGGGCTAGAATTGGAGGACATTATTACAATAAGGGGCTAGAGTTGAAGGACATTATTACAATATGGGGGCTAGAATTAGAGGACATTATTACAATATGGGGCTAGAATTGAAGGACATTATTACAATATGGGGCTAGAATTGAAGGACATTATTACAATATGGGGCTAGAATTGAAGGACATTATTACAATATGGGGCTAGAATTGGAGGACATTATTACAATATGGAGGCTAGAATTGGAGGACATTATTACAATATGAGGGCTAGAATTGAAGGACATTATTACAATATGAGGGCTAGAATTGAAGGACATTATTACAATATGAGGGCTAGAATTGAAGGACATTATTACAATATGAGGGCTAGAATTGGAGGACATTATTACAATATGAGGGCTAGAATTGAAGGACATTATTACAATATGGGGCTAAAATTGAAGGACATTATTACAATATGAGGGCTAGAATTGAAGGACATTATTACAATATGAGGGATAGAATTGAAGGACATTATTACAATATGGGGGCTAGAATTGGAGGACATTATTACAATATGAGGGCTAGAATTGAAGGACATTATTACAATATGAGGGCTAGAATTGAAGGACATTATTACAATATGAGGCCTAGAATTAAAGGACATTATTACAATATGGGGGCTAGAATTGGAGGACATTATTACAATATGGGGCTAGAATTGAAGGACATTATTACAATATGGGGGCTAGAATTGGAGGACATTATTACAATATGGGGCTAGAATTGGAGGACATTATTACAATATGAGGGCTAGAATTCAAGGACATTATTACAATATGGGGGCTAGAATTGGAGGACATTATTACAATATGGGGCTAGAATTAGGGGACATTATTACAATATGGGGCTAGAATTGGAGGACATTATTACAATATGGGGCTAGAATTGGAGGACATTATTACAATATGAGGGCTAGAATTGGAGGACATTATTACAATATGGGGCTAGAATTGGAGGACATTATTACAATATGAGGGCTAGAATTGAAGGACATTATTACAATATGGGGGCTAGAATTGAAGGACATTATTACAATATGGGGCTAGAATTGGAGGACATTATTACAATATGAGGGCTAGAATTGGAGGACATTATTACAATATGGGGCTAGAATTGGAGGACATTATTACAATATGAGGGCTAGAATTGAAGGACATTATTACAATATGGGGGCTAGAATTGAAGGACATTATTACAATATGGGGGCTAGAATTGGAGGACATTATTACAATATGGGGGCTAGAATTGGAGGACATTATTACAATATGGGGCTAGAATTGAAGGACTTTATTACAATATGGGGCTAGAATTGGAGGACATTATTACAATATGGGGGCTAGAATTGGAGGACATTATTACAATATGGGGCTAGAATTGAAGGACATTATTACAATATGGGGCTAGAATTGAAGGACATTATTACAATATGGGGCTAGAATTGGAGGACATTATTACAATATGGAGGCTAGAATTGGAGGACATTATTACAATATGAGGGCTAGAATTGAAGGACATTATTACAATATGGGGGCTAGAATTGAAGGACATTATTACAATATGAGGGCAAGAATTGAAGGACATTATTACAATATGAGGGCTAGAATTGAAGGACATTATTACAATATGAGGGCTAGAATTGAAGGACATTATTACAATATGGGGGCTAGAATTGAAGGACATTATTACAATATGGGGCTAGAATTGGAGGACATTATTATAATATGGGGCTAGAATTGGAGGACATTATTACAATATGGGGCTAGAATTGAAGGACATTATTACAATATGGGGGCTAGAATTGGAGGACATTATTACAATATGGGGCTAGAATTGGAGGACATTATTACAATATGGAGGCTAGAATTGGAGGACATTATTACAATATGGGGCTAGAATTGGAGGACATTATTACAATATGGAGGCTAGAATTGGAGGACATTATTACAATATGGGGCTAGAATTGGAGGACATTATTACAATATGGGGCTAGAATTGGAGGACATTATTACAATATGAGGGCTAGAATTGGAGGACATTATTACAATATGGGGGCTAGAATTGGAGGACATTATTACAATATGGGGCTAGAATTGGAGGACATTATTACAATATGGGGCTAGAATTGGAGGACATTATTACAATATGAGGGCTAGAATTGGAAGACATTATTACAATATGGGGCTAGAATTGGAGGACATTATTACAATATGGGGCTAGAATTGGAGGACATTATTACAATATGGGGCTAGAATTGGAGGACATTATTACA
Organism: Phyllobates terribilis; assembly: GCF_046119375.1. NCBI lineage: Eukaryota > Metazoa > Chordata > Amphibia > Anura > Dendrobatidae > Phyllobates > Phyllobates terribilis. The sequence goes on from NW_027366150.1 coordinate 70,539, forward strand.
ATATGGGGGCTAGAATTGGAGGACATTATTACAATATGGGGCTAGAATTGGAGGACATTATTACAATATGGGGCTAGAATTGGAGGACATTATTACAATATGGGGGCTAGAATTGGAAGACATTATTACAATATGGGGCTAGAATTGGAGGACATTATTACAATATGGGGCTAGAATTGGAGGACATTATTACAATATGAGGGCTAGAATTGAAGGACATTATTACAATATGGGGGCTAGAATTGGAGGACATTATTACAATATGGGGGCTAGAATTGGAGGACATTATTACAATATGGGGGCTAGAATTGGAGGACATTATTACAATATGGGGGCTAGAATTGGAGGACATTATTACAATATGGGGCTAGAATTGGAGGACATTATTACAATATGAGGGCTAGAATTGGAGGACATTATTACAATATGGGGCTAGAATTAGGGGACATTATTACAATATGGAGGCTAGAATTGGAGGACATTATTACAATATGGGGCTAGAATTGGAGGACATTATTACAATATGAGGGCTAGAATTGAAGGACATTATTACAATATGGGGCTAGAATTGGAGGACATTATTACAATATGAGGGCTAGAATTGGAGGACATTATTACAATATGAGGGCTAGAATTGAAGGACATTATTACAATATGAGGGCTAGAATTGAAGGACATTATTACAATATGAGGGCTAGAATTGAAGGACATTATTACAAAATGGGGGCTAGAATTGGAGGACATTATTACAATATGGGGGCTAGAATTGGAGGACATTATTCCAATATGGGGGCTAGAATTGGAGGACATTATTACAATATGGGGCTAGAATTGAAGGACATTATTACAATATGGGGCTAGAATTGAAGGACATTATTACAATATGGGGCTAGAATTGGAGGACATTATTACAATATGGGGGCTAGAATTGAAGGACATTATTACAATATGGGGGCTAGAATTGGAGGACATTATTACAATATGGGGCTAGAATTGAAGGACATTATTACAATATGGGGCTAGAATTGAAGGACATTATTACAATATGGGGCTAGAATTGGAGGACATTATTACAATATGGGGGCTAGAATTGAAGGACATAATTACAATATGGGGGCTAGAATTGGAGGACATTATTACAATATGGGGGCTAGAATTGGAGGACATTATTACAATATGGGGGCTAGAATTGGAGGACATTATTACAATATGGGGGCTAGAATTGGAGGACATTATTACAATATGGGGCTAGAATTGAAGGACATTATTACAATATGGGGCTAGAATTGAAGGACATTATTACAATATGGGGCTAGAATTGGAGGACATTATTACAATATGGGGGCTAGAATTGAAGGACATTATTACAATATGGGGGCTAGAATTGGAGGACATTATTACAATATGGGGCTAGAATTGAAGGACATTATTACAATATGGGGCTAGAATTGAAGGACATTATTACAATATGGGGCTAGAATTGGAGGACATTATTACAATATGGGGGCTAGAATTGAAGGACATAATTACAATATGGGGGCTAGAATTGGAGGACATTATTACAATATGGGGGCTAGAATTGGAGGACATTATTACAATATGGGGGCTAGAATTGGAGGACATTATTACAATATGGGGCTAGAATTGGAGGACATTATTACAATATGAGGGCTAGAATTGGAGGACATTATTACAATATGGGGGCTAGAATTGGAGGACATTATTACAATATGGGGCTAGAATTAGGGGACATTATTACAATATGGAGTCTAGAATTGGAGGACATTATTACAATATGGGGCTAGAATTGGAGGACATTATTACAATATGAGGGCTAGAATTGGAGGACATTATTACAATATGAGGGCTAGAATTGAAGGACATTATTACAATATGGGGCTAGAATTGGAGGACATTACTACAATATGGGGGCTAGAATTGGAGGACATTATTACAATATGATGGCTAGAATTGAAGGACATTATTACAATATGAGGGCTAGAATTGAAGGACATTATTACAATATGAGGGCTAGAATTGAAGGACATTATTACAATATGAGGGCTAGAATTGAAGTACATTATTGCAATATGGGGGCTAGAATTGGAGGACATTATTACAATATGGGGGCTAGAATTGGAGGACATTATTACAATATGGGGCTAGAATTGAAGGACATTATTACAATATGGGGCTAGAATTGAAGGACATTATTACAATATGGGGCTAGAATTGGAGGACATTATTACAATATGGGGGCTAGAATTGAAGGACATTATTACAATATGGGGGCTAGAATTGGAGGACATTATTACAATATGGGGCTAGAATTGAAGGACATTATTACAATATGGGGCTAGAATTGAAGGACATTATTACAATATGGGGCTAGAATTGGAGGACATTATTACAATATTGGGGCTAGAATTGGAGGACATTATTACAATATGGGGGCTAGAATTGGAGGACATTATTACAATATGGGGCTAGAATTGAAGGACATTATTACAATATGGGTCTAGAATTGAAGGACATTATTACAATATGGGGCTAGAATTGGAGGACATTATTACAATATGGAGGCTAGAATTGGAGGACATTATTACAATATTTGGGCTAGAATTGAAGGACATTATTACAATATGAGGGCTAGAATTGAAGGACATTATTACAATATGAGGGCTAGAATTGAAGGACATTATTACAATATGGGGGCTAGAATTGGAGGACATTATTACAATATGGGGGCTAGAATTGGAGGACATTATTCCAATATGGGGGCTAGAATTGGAGGACATTATTACAATATGGGGCTAGAATTGAAGCACATTATTACAATATGGGGCTAGAATTGAAGGACATTATTACAATATGGGGCTAGAATTGGAGGACATTATTACAATATGGGGGCTAGAATTGAAGGACATTATTACAATATGGGGGCTAGAATTGGAGGACATTATTACAATATGGGGCTAGAATTGAAGGACATTATTACAATATGGGGCTAGAATTGAAGGACATTATTACAATATGGGGCTAGAATTAGAGGACATTATTACAATATGGGGGCTAGAATTGAAGGACATTATTACAATATGGGGGCTAGAATTGGAGGACATTATTACAATATGGGGGCTAGAATTGGAGGACATTATTACAATATGGGGGCTAGAATTGGAGGACATTATTACAATATGGGGCTAGAATTGGAGGACATTATTACAATATGAGGGCTAGAATTGGAGGACATTATTACAATATGGGGGCTAGAATTGGAGGACATTATTACAATATGGGGCTAGAATTAGGGGACATTATTACAATATGGAGTCTAGAATTGGAGGACATTATTACAATATGGGGCTAGAATTGGAGGACATTATTACAATATGAGGGCTAGAATTGGAGGACATTATTACAATATGAGGGCTAGAATTGAAGGACATTATTACAATATGGGGCTAGAATTGGAGGACATTACTACAATATGGGGGCTAGAATTGGAGGACATTATTACAATATGATGGCTAGAATTGAAGGACATTATTACAATATGAGGGCTAGAATTGAAGGACATTATTACAATATGAGGGCTAGAATTGAAGGACATTATTACAATATGAGGGCTAGAATTGAAGTACATTATTACAATATGGGGGCTAGAATTGGAGGACATTATTACAACATGGGGACTAGAATTGGAGGACATTATTACAATATGGGGCTAGAATTGAAGGACATTATTACAATATGGGGCTAGAATTGAAGGACATTATTACAATATGGGGCTAGAATTGGAGGACATTATTACAATATGGGGCTAGAATTGAAGGACATTATTACAATATGGGGGCTAGAATTGGAGGACATTATTACAATATGGGGCTAGAATTGAAGGACATTATTACAATATGGGGCTAGAATTGAAGGACATTATTACAATATGGGGCTAGAATTGGAGGACATTATTACAATATGGGGGCTAGAATTGGAGGACATTATTACAATATGGGGCTAGAATTGAAGGACATTATTACAATATGGGTCTAGAATTGAAGTACATTATTACAATATGGGGCTAGAATTGGAGGACATTATTACAATATGGAGGCTAGAATTGGAGGACATTATTACAATATTTGGGCTAGAATTGAAGGACATTATTACAATATGAGGGCTAGAATTGAAGGACATTATTACAATATGAGGGCTAGAATTGAAGGACATTATTACAATATGGGGGCTAGAATTGGAGGACATTATTACAATATCGGGATAGAATTGAAGGACATTATTACAATATGGGGGCTAGAATTGGAGGACATTATTACAATATGGAGGCTAGAATTGGAGGACATTATTACAACATGGTGCTAGAATTGGAGGACATTATTACAATATGGGGCTAGAATTGGAGGACATTATTACAATATGAGGGCTAGAATTGAAGGACATTATTACAATATGGGGGCTAGAATTGGAGGACATTATTACAACATGGGGCTAGAATTGGAGGACATTATTACAATATGGGGCTAGAATTGGAGGACATTATTACAATATGGGGGCTAGAATTGGAGGACATTATTACAATATGGGGCTAGAATTGGAGGACATTATTACAATATGAGGGCTAGAATTGGAGGACATTATTACAATATGAGGGCTAGTATTGGAGGACATTATTACAATATGAGGGCTAGAATTGAAGGACATTATTACAATATGGGGGCTAGAATTGAAGGACATTATTACAATATGGGGCTAGAATTAGAGGACATTATTACAATATGGAGGCAAGAATTGGAGGACATTATTACAATATGGGGCTAGAATTGGAGGACATTATTACAATATGAGGGCTAGAATTGGAGGACATTATTACAATATGGGGCTAGAATTGGAGGACATTATTACAATATGAGGGCTAGAATTGGAGGACATTATTACAATATGAGGGCTAGAATTGAAGGACATTATTACAATATGAGGGCTAGAATTGAAGGACATTATTACAATATGAGGGCTAGAATTGAAGGACATTATTACAATATGGGGGCTAGAATTGGAGGACATTATTACAATATGGGGCTAGAATTGAAGGACATTATTACAATATAGGGGCTAGAATTGGAGGACATTATTACAATATGGGGCTAGAATTGAAGGACATTATTACAATATGGGGCTAGAATTGGAGGACATTACTACAATATGGGGGCTAGAATTGGAGGACATTATTACAATATGAGGGCTAGAATTGAAGTACATTATTACAATATGAGGGCTAGAATTGAAGGACATTATTACAATATGAGGGCTAGAATTGAAGGACATTATTACAATATGGGGGCTAGAATTGGAGGACATTATTACAATATGAGGGCTAGAATTGAAGGACATTATTACAATATGGGGGCTAGAATTGGAGGACATTATTACAATATGAGGGCTAGAATTGGAGGACATTATTACAATATGAGGGCTAGAATTGAAGGACATTATTACAATATGAGGGCTAGAATTGAAGGACATTATTACAATATGAGGGCTAGAATTGAAGGACATTATTACAATATGGGGGCTAGAATTGGAGGACATTATTACAATATGGGGCTAGAATTGAAGGACATTATTACAATATAGGGGCTAGAATTGGAGGACATTATTACAATATGGGGCTAGAATTGAAGGACATTATTACAATATGGGGCTAGAATTGAAGGACATTATTACAATATGGGGCTAGAATTGAAGGACATTATTACAATATGGGGCTAGAATTGGAGGACATTATTACAATATGGAGGCTAGAATTGGAGGACATTATTACAATATGAGGGCTACAATTGAAGGACATTATTACAATATTAGAGCTAGAATTGAAGGACATTATTACAATATGAGGGCTAGAATTGAAGGACATTATTACAATATGAGGGCTAGAATTGAAGGACATTATTACAATATGGGGCTAGAATTGAAGGACATTATTACAATATGAGGGCTAGAATTGAAGGACATTATTACAATATGAGGGCTAGAATTGAAGGACATTATTACAATATGGGGGCTAGAATTGGAGGACATTATTACAATATGGGGCTAGAATTGAAGGACATTATTACAATATGGGGGCTAGAATTGGAGGACATTATTACAATATGGAGGCTAGAATTGGAGGACATTATTACAATATGGGGCTAGAATTGGAGGACATTATTACAATATGGGGCTAGAATTGGAGGACATTATTACAATATGAGGGCTAGAATTGAAGGACATTATTACAATATGGGGGCTAGAATTGGAGGACATTATTACAATATGGGGCTAGAATTGGAGGACATTATTACAATATGGGGCTAGAATTGGAGGACATTATTACAATATGGGGGCTAGAATTGGAGGACATTATTACAATATGGGGCTAGAATTGGAGGACATTATTACAATATGAGGGCTAGAATTGGAGGACATTATTACAATATGAGGGCTAGAATTGGAGGACATTATTACAATATGAGGGCTAGAATTGAAGGACATTATTACAATATGGGGGCTAGAATTGAAGGACATTATTACAATATGGGGCTAGAATTAGGGGACATTATTACAATATGGAGGCTAGAATTGGAGGACATTATTACAATATGGGGCTAGAATTGGAGGACATTATTACAATATGAGGCTAGAATTGGAGGACATTATTACAATATGGGGCTAGAATTGGAGGACATTATTACAATATGAGGGCTAGAATTGGAGGACATTATTACAATATGAGGGCTAGAATTGGAGGACATTATTACAATATGGGGCTAGAATTGGAGGACATTATTACAATATGAGGGCTAGAATTGGAGGACATTATTACAATATGAGGGCTAGAATTGGAGGACATTATTACAATATGAGGGCTAGAATTGAAGGACATTATTACAATATGGGGGCTAGAATTGAAGGACATTATTACAATATGGGGCTAGAATTAGGGGACATTATTACAATATGGAGGCTAGAATTGGAGGACATTATTACAATATGGGGCTAGAATTGGAGGACATTATTACAATATGAGGCTAGAATTGGAGGACATTATTACAATATGGGGCTAGAATTGGAGGACATTATTACAATATGAGGGCTAGAATTGGAGGACATTATTACAATATGAGGGCTAGAATTGAAGGACATTATTACAATATGGGGCTAGAATTGGAGGACATTACTACAATATGGGGGCTAGAATTGGAGGACATTATTACAATATGGGGCTAGAATTGAAGGACATTATTACAATATGAGGGCTAGAATTGAAGGACATTATTATAATATGAGGGCTAGAATTGAAGGACATTATTACAATATGAGGGCTAGAATTGAAGGACATTATTACAATATGGGGGCTAGAATTGGAGGACATTATTACAATATGGGGATAGAATTGAAGGACATTATTACAATATGGTGCTAGAATTGGAGGACATTATTACAAAATGGGGCTAGAATTGGAGGACATTATTACAATATGAGGGCTAGAATTGAAGGACATTATTACAATATGGGGGCTAGAATTGGAGGACATTATTACAATATGGAGGCTAGAATTGGAGGACATTATTACAATATGGTGCTAGAATTGGAGGACATTATTACAAAATGGGGCTAGAATTGGAGGACATTATTACAATATGAGGGCTAGAATTGAAGGACATTATTACAATATGGGGGCTAGAATTGGAGGACATTATTACAATATGGGGCTAGAATTGGAGGACATTATTACAATATGGGGCTAGAATTGGAGGACATTATTACAATATGGGGGCTAGAATTGGAGGACATTATTACAATATGGGGCTAGAATTGGAGGACATTATTACAATATGAGGGCTAGAATTGGAGGACATTATTACAATATGGGGCTAGAATTGGAGGACATTATTACAATATGAGGGCTAGAATTGGAGGACATTATTACAATATGAGGGCTAGAATTGGAGGACATTATTACAATATGAGGGCTAGAATTGAAGGACATTATTACAATATGGGGGCTAGAATTGAAGGACATTATTACAATATGGGGCTAGAATTAGGGGACATTATTACAATATGGAGGCTAGAATTGGAGGACATTATTACAATATGGGGCTAGAATTGGAGGACATTATTACAATATGAGGGCTAGAATTGGAGGACATTATTACAATATGGGGCTAGAATTGGAGGACATTATTACAATATGAGGGCTAGAATTGGAGGACATTATTACAATATGAGGGCTAGAATTGAAGGACATTATTACAATATGAGGGCTAGAATTGAAGGACATTATTACAATATGAGGGCTAGAATTGAAGGACATTATTACAATATGGGGGCTAGAATTGGAGGACATTATTACAATATGGGGCTAGAATTGAAGGACATTATTACAATATAGGGGCTAGAATTGGAGGACATTATTACAATATGGGGCTAGAATTGAAGGACATTATTACAATATGGGGCTAGAATTGGAGGACATTACTACAATATGGGGGCTAGAATTGGAGGACATTATTACAATATGAGGGCTAGAATTGAAGTACATTATTACAATATGAGGGCTAGAATTGAAGGACATTATTACAATATGAGGGCTAGAATTGAAGGACATTATTACAATATGGGGGCTAGAATTGGAGGACATTATTACAATATGAGGGCTAGAATTGAAGGACATTATTACAATATGGGGGCTAGAATTGGAGGACATTATTACAATATGAGGGCTAGAATTGGAGGACATTATTACAATATGAGGGCTAGAATTGAAGGACATTATTACAATATGAGGGCTAGAATTGAAGGACATTATTACAATATGAGGGCTAGAATTGAAGGACATTATTACAATATGGGGGCTAGAATTGGAGGACATTATTACAATATGGGGCTAGAATTGAAGGACATTATTACAATATAGGGGCTAGAATTGGAGGACATTATTACAATATGGGGCTAGAATTGAAGGACATTATTACAATATGGGGCTAGAATTGAAGGACATTATTACAATATGGGGCTAGAATTGAAGGACATTATTACAATATGGGGCTAGAATTGGAGGACATTATTACAATATGGAGGCTAGAATTGGAGGACATTATTACAATATGAGGGCTACAATTGAAGGACATTATTACAATATTAGAGCTAGAATTGAAGGACATTATTACAATATGAGGGCTAGAATTGAAGGACATTATTACAATATGAGGGCTAGAATTGAAGGACATTATTA